>NC_041400.2:141620320-141920320 GCF_900747795.2 Erpetoichthys calabaricus | reverse complement strand
TGAAGAGGAAGATATGTTTGCATTCTTTTAATTCTGAGACAGAACTGTCATCTCTGTCTTGTCATGGAGCACAGTTTAAACTTTTGAAAAAGAGACAAATGTTTGTTTGCAGTGTTTGAATAAAGTTCCTGTCTCTCTACAACCTCATGTGTTTCTGCGCAAATCTGTGACCCAAGCATGACAATATAAAAATAACCATATAAACATATGGTTTCTACTTCGCGGATTTTCTTATTTCGCGGGTGGCTCTGGAACGCAACCCCCGCGATGGAGGAGGGATTACTGTACTGTTGTTTTTTCCTGAACATTTGATATACTTAAAAACTTTTGTATTTTTGTAATATTTGTACATTGTCCACTTTGGAAACTATGTCATATTAGATTCTGAAATTTCATGATATGATTTAAACATCAGACTTCACAAACTAAAAAATATTTTTAAAAACTGCATAACTTTGATCAGTCACATTAATTGGTTATAATGTTATTTGAATACTTTTAACATGTCGAATTTAACAGCAAAATACATTGAGAGTAGTATACTTTCCCAATACAGAAAGTTAAATGTTTGGGTTATTGAAGATGATGTGATCAGTAATCTGCATTTAAAATGTGAATAATTGCATAGTAGGTTTACTTGCATCATTTTGCATTATGGGGTTGTGCTGTTAAACACATTGCTGTCATGTTAGTTTCCACTCCTTTACTGTGTGAACCTGAGCAGGAGGTAACCTTTTCTGTTCTCCAGATGTACTGTGTTTATACAAATATGAATCTTTGTGTATGGTTTTTGTAATTAATAATTTGTAAAGATTGCAATTATATTTTACCTGTTAACTTGTTACAGTGCTCTAAGCCTGCACTCAGAGAAGAGCGCCATACAAAAAAAAAAGTTTTGAACTGAATATGTAATATATATGCCTTGTAAAAAATTGTTCTTTAATTATGTATTTCTAAAGTGAATTTGTACTAAGTTTATTGTACAAAGACACTATTTAAATATACGGTAATTGTTTTATTTGATTTATAGAAAAGTGTTGTATCATGGTGAATGAGTAGATATAGAATCAAGTGTGTGTATTCTAGACTAATTATACAAGCTCCTTTGGGATTCCTATTAATAAATTAAAAACAAAATAACACAGTCACGTATAACAGACTTTCAAATAGTAGTCCAATGCCTTAAACCTTGTAAATTGTGGTAATGTTTGCTAACATACATAAACTAAACTCTTTCCAAACTCTCTGTGAGATGGAGAAAAAAGTGTTTCTAGTGTTTGGTTGCTTCCATTTTTATTGAAAGGAGCTACTCAAGGATAAAAAGGACATACAGCAGCTGAATAATATTTACAGTTAGGTCCATAAATATTTGGACAGAAACAACTTTTTTCTAATTTTGGTTCTGTACATTACCACAATGAATTTTAAATGAAACAACTCAGATGCAGTTGAAGTGCAGACTTTCAGCTTTAATTCAGTGGGTTGAACAAAACGATTGCATAAAAATGTGAGGCAACTAAAGCATTTTTTAACACAATCCCTTCATTTTAGGGGCTCAAGTAATTGGACAAATGAAATAACTGGAAATAAAATGTTCATTTCTAATACTTAATTGAAAACCCTTTGCTGGCAATGACAGCCTGAAGTCTTGAACTCATGGACATCACCAGATGCTGGGTTTCCTCCTTTTTAATGCTCTGCCAGGCCTTTACTGCAGCGGCTTTCAGTTGCTGTTTGTTTGTGGGCCTTTCTGTCTGAAGTTTAGTCTTCAACAAGTGAAATGCATGCTCACTTGGGTTAAGATCAGGTGACTGACTTGCCCATTCAATAATTTTCCACTTCATTGCTTTAATAAACTCCTGGGTTGCTTTGGCTGTATGTTTTGGGTCATTGTCCATCTGTATCATGAAATGCCGCCCAATCAATTTGACTGCATTTAGCTGGATTTGAGCAGACAGTATGTCTCTGAAAACCTCAGAATTCATTCGGCTGCTTCTGTCCTGTGTCACATCATCAATAAACACTAGTGTCCCAGTGCCACTGGCAGCCATGCACGCCCAAGCCATCACACTGCCTCCACCATGTTTTACAGATGATGTGGTATGCTTTGGATAATGAGCTGTTCCATGCCTTCTCCATACTTTTTTCTTACCGTCATTCTGGTAGAGGTTGATCTTGGTTTCGTCTGTCCAAAGAATGTTTTTCCAGAACTGTGCTGGCTTTTTTAGATGTTCTTTAGCAAAGTCCTATCTAGCCTTTCTATTCTTGAGGCTTATGAGTGGCTTGCACCTTGCAGTGCACCCTCTGTATTTACTTTCATGCAGTCTTCTCTTTATAGTAGACTTGGATATCGATACGCCTACCCCCTGGAGAGTATTGTTCACTTGGTTGGCTGTTGTGAAGGGGTTTCTCTTCACCATGGAAATGATTCTGCGATCATCCACCAGTGTTGTCTTCCGTGGACGTCCAGGTCTTTTTGCGTTGCTGAGTTCACCAGTGCTTGCTTTCTTTCTCAGGATGTACCAAACTGTAGATTTTGCCACTCATAATATTGTAGCAACTTCTCGGATGGATTTATTCTGTTTTTGCAACTTAAGGATGGCTTCTTTCACCTGCATGGAGAGCTTCTTTGACCGCATGTTGTCTGTTCACAGCAAAATCTTCCACATGCAAGCACACCTCAAATCAACTCCAGGCCTTTTATCTGCTTAATTGATAATGACATAACGACGGACTTGCCCACACCTGCCCATGAAATAGCCTTTGAGTCAATTGTCCAATTACTTTTGAGTCCCTGAAATGAAGGGATTGTGTTAAAAATGCTTTAGTTGCCTCACATTTTTATGCAATCGTTTTGTTCACCCCACTGAATTAAAGCTGAAAGTCTGCACTTCAACTGCATCTGAGTTGTTTCATTTAAAATTCATTCTGGTAATGTACAGAGCCAAAATTAGAAAAACGTTGTCTCTGTCCAAATATTTATGGACCTAACTGTATGATGGATTTGCGTCAATGCTTCATTAAAACAAAGGTCATCAGTTAAACAAATATTTATTGAATATAATGCTTCTTGTAATGTGTTTAGAGATAAGTTGTAATACTAATACTAAGAGTAATATTGTAGACCCAGTAATGTAATGCATTACACATCTGTTATAACATTCCATGATTTCATGATTCATGATCCAGGAAGTGTTATGACGCTGCTTATACCCTCACAGTTAGATGCCTATTTTGTTAGTTGCTGTTGGTTGCTGGCTGTCCTTTGGGGCTCACCTTCTAAAAATGATGGACCTTCATACTCTTTGCAGAGTGCAGATGTGATTTTGTGTTCATGGAATCCCATTGGTGCAATCTGCAAGAGCAGCACTCTCAGAACAAATCCAGTTACATAGCATTTATTTATAAGTTAACAAATTTGTAAATAATTTTGAGAAATGTTATGGAAGGTTCAGGAAAGTGACTCCTTTCACTGATGTGCAATCATTTCCCCTTTAAATCACTTTCAAATTGTGATGAATGCTATAATTTGTGAAAAGCAGCTTGTATATTTTTCTAAGGATTCTGCCATTAAAGAAAAAGATAACAATCCCATTGTTCCAGCACACATAAAATCTGTTGAGGTGGGAGCCTTAGTTGCTCTTCTACATGCAATATTCAAAAACTTGAGGGTTTGGCAAACCCAACTACTTCAGAAAGGCTGAGAGACACTTCACATTTGAATGTGTCCAAAGCTGTCTCAAAGGGAGGGAGGGGGAGTGTGAAGCAGGCCAACACACACAAATCTTACTTTTACTAATAATAAAATCTAAAATTAGTGGGAGAGTAGATACATTGTTCTTAGCTGGAGGAATGCCCATCCCACACTAAACTTGTCATCAGTTGTATGCTAAAAGTTATTGTGAAAAGTGGTATTGTGGAAACTAGCTGGGAGAAAAATAGCCAGTGGAAAAGGGGCAAGCACAAACCAAGATAGGACCGGATTATTTTATGTTGATTGTGAAACAAGAGAAAGGACGGAAAGAAGGACATTCTAACGTGGCATTTGAAGGGTTTTTTGAAAGGTTTGTTGTAAAAACAAGAATCAACAAGGAATGACACAGATAGTGTTCTCAGTGTCAAGCATGCTAGTGAGATATCTGAAGGTACTGATAGCATTAGTGACAACTGTGCAGGCCAGTTAGGTGGCTGTTTCATCTAAATGCTCATCATCTAATTGCAATCTCCAGCTGCCACCACTCCACATAAGAATCACGCAGCAGTTGTCTCACAATAACAGACAAACACATACTGAGTCCTGAGTGTACATCTTTAATGGGTATTTGCCAGACACAATGCACATGACACCTTGCAGTAAGCACTTTTAGCATTAAGTCTTTACTATCTATTGTTGAAATGTACCCTACATTTCAAGTGTAATACAACAACAACAACATTTATTTATACAGCACATTTTCATACAAACAATCTAGCTCAAAGTGCTTTACAAGATGAAATAAAGAGGAAATTAATATAAAACATAAACAAAAAAGATTAGGCAATAATATTATACAGTTATGTAACAAAGAAATGGTCAGGAGGACAGAAAAAACAAACAAAAAAAAACTCTAGTTAGACTGGAGCAAAAAATAAATGTCATGTGAATAAAATCATGTGCTGCATAACTTATTACAACTATTATTAAAACACAGCCACAGCCATCAACACCAGCCACAACCCTATCATCAGGGCTAGTGCCACCATTAGGGCAAATTAGGCATTTGCCTAGGGCACAGATGGTAAAGGGGAGGATATCTCAGACGCATGGTTTAGCTACTGATCAGTTGGTTGGCCTAGGGTTCAAAGTAATCTAGCACTGGCACTGCCCATCATCATCATCACCAACATCATAAGCTCTTCTAAAGGCAATTTTGATAGCTCTTCTAGACCTTCAGGTTAGTAAGACACAAAGGATTCAAAATTCCACTGCTGATGTCACCATGGAAGTAAAAAGGTAACTTTGCTGAACACATCTTTTCAAAGGCTTATGGGATCAGTCACAATTCTCCAGCATAGGGGAACAAATCATTAAATTGCATCACTGCATTAAGGTCAAGCTGGGCACTGCCCCCAAGCATTCTATGTTTTTTTTCTACAAAAATTAAATAAGTGGTGCACTCACCACAGTAATTTAATGTATTGTTAGAATGTAGATAGCAAACTGAACGTAAATCATCCAATTTTCCCAATGTTCTATGATATGTTCAGTGCAATTTCTTATCTAGAAAAATATTTCTTTTTGAGGTATATGTAATTTTTTTGTGCCTGGTGCTACTAGCCTGTTTTATGGTTGCTTGGGCAACTTCTTGGGTTGCTAGGAGTGTTCTAAACATTCTGTACTTTGCTCCTGCGTGCATTTGTGCAGCCTGCATTTTTCAGTTATGCATTGGTCTTGAAGACTAGTGCGTTTTTTTATAGATGACCTATTGTTTGATGTTTGAACACAATTCATATCTTGTTATTTTGGAGGTGTCGTCATCATTTTCATGGTAGTTACTTTTGTACAATATGAATTAGAACTTTGCCCACTGAGCAAAAAATGAAGATTTATTGTTAAACTTGGCAGGTCAGAATCCTACAGAATATGTGTCAGTTTCATTGTTCATGTCAATATCTGATGACCAATTCGCATGGTTATCGTTATTGCACGTTTCAAGCATTGGTTCAGTTTCAGTTTGCTCTAAAACTAGCTTTATGGGATTTCACTTGTTATCATGTTTTTGGCTAAAGGTTCCACCCCACTCATGAATATTGATGAGTTACCATAGAGTCACCATAAAGTGGGAGAATGCATTGAAATGTTTAGAGTTTGATGTTATTTCATCCACTAAATGGCAGCAGAATACTGTCTTGAGAGATATTTGGGCTTAAGATAGATAGATAGATAGATAGATAGATACTTTATTAATCCCATTAACACTATGAAGCGAATCATTAAACGTTACCCCCAAGTCTGACTGTGGCTTAACTGTATTTACACAGAATTCTAAGCCCAAGTCACACTCATGGTTAATGTCAAAGACGTTATTGCTGTCATTTGGTGGTTATACTATATAATAACTAGGGGGCTCTGCCCCCTGCTCACTTCGCTCGGATTTGGTCCTGTGGAAATACAATTTAAAGTGTTTTTTTCCATGGGAATTGTTATACAGTATATGCATTATGTTCACTTTTTATTTTAAAACTTCAGTAAAAACAATATTTGGAATTAACTTTTCTTCAAGATCACATTGAATTTTGATTCCTTGTTTGGTCTTACAGTGTAATTTTGCAACATATAATTGGCCATGAGTGAATATCGTTTCTTTGTCTCTTATAAATAAACTGACTTTTTAAAATGTTTGTCCTTACGATTTGTTAATTATCATTGCAAAAGCTGTTCTCACAGGAAACTGTGAACAGTTTAATATGAATGGCATATCAAGATCTCCTTTTTGCCCGTATTCATTCAATAAAAATAAGACTTTCTGATAAAACAATCTACTTACGAAAGTGGGAATATCCAGAGGTGATGTAGCCGGTGGCATTGTTCTCAAGAAACTGCGGGTTTGTGGCCATTGTGGATTGCACGTCATTGTATGAAATAAATCTGGCCGATTGTTCTGGTTATTGCCATTGCATCATGATATAACTTTTGCAATGCTCTTGGACTACCTTGATATGATGATGGTAATATTACTGCTTTACCTATTTTGAATTTGTCTGAACTATTGATATTTGAATTTTGAACATGATCAATGAGAAATTGAATATGTTCCGTTCTAAGTTTAGCTTGATTCGATTTAATAAAGAAGAGATGATTAGCTGCGACTTTTACATACACATTAATAATGTAATGTTGCGATAGACATTGAGATGATAGTTGGTTAAACATTAATTTTTCTGAATGCGTTTATTTCTTATTGTATGACCATCCTGTTTCGCCATATGGGAAAAGTGGGTTTATTATAAATGCGACTGTGATCTTTCGGATTCATATAGAAATCCAAGAAAATTTCTTTGTTCGTGTTTTGCTGATAAATTTCATGTAAGTTGCAATATTTTTGGATGTATGGATTTGTATCCATTATTGGTTGTATAACTTCTATTATGTCAGATCGTTTAACTCTTTCGATTCTATGTTGCATTGCTTCTCTGTGATCATAAAGATACACCTGACCAAACTGGGGTTTTTTCAAAATTAAACTTGTCTTAGCTGTAATTGTTGCGGAAACACAGATTCTCATAGCGTATGGTCCATTATTGTGTAAATCAACGTTTTGTGCATTGAATGATGCGAACGTGAAAAGATTATTGTAGATTCATACATTTTGCCTATAGTGTTTGTGGATTTCACCTTCACCAAACAAAATTTTTTTAATTCTTGCGGAAACACCTGTTCATTGGGAAGCAGCAGTACTTTTCCCTGATGGCAACACAAATTAGATGATCTACAAGTCTCTGACTTAAACTTTAAAGCCTTACAATATCTACATACTTCTGACATATCACCTATGTCCATACAGTGGTGTGAAAAACTATTTGCCCCCTTCCTGATTTCTTATTCTTTTGCATGTTTGTCACACAAAATGTTTCTGATCATCAAACACATTTAACCATTAGTCAAATATAACACAAGTAAACACAAAATGCAGTTTGTAAATGGTGGTTTTTATTATTTAGGGAGAAAAAAAAATCCAAACCTACATGGCCCTGTGTGAAAAAGTAATTGCCCCCTGAACCTAATAACTGGTTGGGCCACCCTTAGCAGCAATAACTGCAATCAAGCGTTTGCGATAACTTGCAATGAGTCTTTTACAGCGCTCTGGAGGAATTTTGGCCCACTCATCTTTGCAAAATTGTTGTAATTCAGCTTTATTTGAGGGTTTTCTAGCATGAACCGCCTTTTTAAGGTCATGCCATAGCATCTCAATTGGATTCAGGTCAGCACTTTGACTAGGCCACTCCAAAGTCTTCATTTTGTTTTTCTTCAGCCATTCAGAGGTGGATTTGCTGGTGTGTTTTGGGTCATTGTCCTGTTGCAGCACCCAAGATCGCTTCAGCTTGAGTTGACGAATAGATGGCCGGACATTCTCCTTCAGGATTTTTTGGTAGACAGTAGAATTCATGGTTCCATCTATCACAGCAAGCCTTCCAGGTCCTGAAGCAGCAAAACAACCCCAGACCATCACACTACCACCACCATATTTTACTGTTGGTATGATGTTCTTTTTCTGAAATGCTGTGTTCCTTTTACGCCAGATGTAACGGGACATTTGCCTTCCAAAAAGTTCAACTTTTGACTCATCAGTCCACAAGGTATTTTCCCAAAAGTCTTGGCAATCATTGAGATGTTTCTTAGCAAAATTGAGACGAGCCCTAATGTTCTTTTTGCTTAACAGTGGTTTGCGTCTTGGAAATCTGCCATGCAGGCCATTTTTGCCCAGTCTCTTTCTTATTGTGGAGTCGTGAACACTGACCTTAATTGAAGCAAGTGAGGCCTGCAGTTCTTTAGACGTTGTCCTGGGGTCTTTTGTGACCTCTCGGATGAGTCGTCTCTGCGCTCTTGGGGTAATTTTGGTCGGCCGGCCACTCCTGGGAAGGTTCACCACTGTTCCATGTTTTTGCCATTTGTGGATAATGGCTCTCACTGTGGTTCGCTGGAGTCCCAAAGCTTTAGAAATGGCTTTATAACCTTTACCAGACTGATAGATCTCAATTACTTCTGTTCTCATTTGTTCCTGAATTTCTTTGGATCTTGGCATGATGTCTAGCTTTTGAGGTGCTTTTGGTCTACTTCTCTGTGTCAGGCAGCTCCTATTTAAGTGATTTCTTGATTGAAACAGGTGTGGCAGTAATCAGGCCTGGGGGTGGCTACGGAAATTGAACTCAGGTGTGATACACCACAGTTAGGTTATTTTTTAACAAGGGGGCAATTACTTTTTCACACAGGGCCATGTAGGTTTGGATTTTTTTTCTCCCTAAATAATAAACACCATCATTTAAAAACTGCATTTTGTGTTTACTTGTGTTATATTTGACTAATGGTTAAATGTGTTTGATGATCAGAAACATTTTGTGTGACAAACATGCAAAAGAATAAGAAATCAGGAAGGGGGCAAATAGTTTTTCACACCACTGTATATTCAGTCTCTTTTTGCTGTTCCATTATTTCACCTAGTATTAATTTCTGTTTGATTGCACGAATGAGATCTGTAGTCTCTTTTGTTTGACACTTTCGAATTTTAGTACTGTCATATTTTTGAACTTGCTCTGCATGTGTATTACGCCAAGGTTTTTTTTGACCCTTTCGAATTCCACTGCTTTCATAATCTGTAACCTGCTCTGCATGTGTAAGGCACTAACGTTTTTGAACGTCTGTATGAAGTTCTACTGTGTCTTTTATTCTTTGTCTTTTATTTCTGACCCCGTTTGGACCTGCAAGATTTTCAGTTCCACTTGTTCCAGGCTGATTATTACTTTCCTTGCCTATGTCACCGTCTAATGGGAACATGCTTCCAATGGATGTCAGTATGATGTGACTTGACCATGTCGTGGGAAGTGAAAGTGTCTTTGCCTCTCAGAAGTGTCTCTCTGTTTCTCTTCAGAAGATCACATCTTGTCGCAAGATTTTTTTTTTTTATAATAGAGAGATATGTTGATAGATCTTCATTTTGTGTGATTTTTATGATCTTACTTGACTGATATTTTATCATTGCTGGTGATGGTACCTATTACACAGTGAAATATAGTGTCTCTCCCTTGTTCTCACCTGCAAGGTTTACTGGAGGCTATCTTATTCCTCAGACACCCTCCAATGCTGCTCTTCTGGTCTTTCATGGCTCCTTCCATGTAGCTCCAATCATCTTTTTTTGTTTCTGCATCACCTCTCTGCACATTAATGGTGTTCGCTCTGTCTCACATATCTCTCATGGGCTTAGAAGTAGTATCATATGCGCTCACTTTTCACAACTTCGTGAGCTGATCCAAGACAGAATTATTCTAGTAATCTCTTGGTGCCATGTACCAAAGCTAATGAATTTAAGGAGTTGAGTTGGTCTCATAAGTGCTGGTCTTTAAGTGCTTTATCATTTCTACCTCTTTTTATCTCTCTCACTCACTCACTTCCTCAACCTCACACACACACATTGTGATTTCTCAGCATGGCTTTGGTCCTTTTGAACTTTCTCACTCTACAATGAATCTTTAATCAACACTATTTTTATAAACAAAATACAAATTTCACTAAAACAAACCTAACCAGGTCTCCTCATCTTTCACTTATATCCATCTCTGAAGAGATACACTTTGATACTGTCTGAATGAGGCTTTAGACATCTCTAGGCTATATAAAATTTCATAAGGGAATAACGGGAAAAAGACTACTCAGATACATTTTGGAAAAGCAATGGAATTTAGTCATTCATGAAAAATATTGTAACTCAGTATATGCATAGCCTACAGTATCATAATTCATTTCAAATTGTTTACATCAGACCTTTTTCAGGACTAGGCAAGAATGTATTAGTATAATTCTAAAATAAATATTATGGGCCTCTGCTCAACCTTTTATCTTACTTGCTGTTGTGAGGGTTGATTGCTAATTTTCATTGAGTGACTTTAGAACATACTGTTGTACTTGTTATGTTATATCACTTGATTGAGTTGGTAATTGAGTTGTGTTCTGTTATGAGGTGTTGTTTCTGAAATAAAATAATTAAATTAAAAATACTTTTAAAAGGCATCAATAAGTGGGGAATTTAAAGCCACTGAAATACACACACTCACTTAATGGCTCTGTAAGATGACCCTGCCCCTTCTGTTAGCATCAGGACTGTGTGGCACCACCAGAGTTTTTAATGCTAAAAATGCCACTGAACAGAATTAATGAAAAATAAATCCATAAATAAAATAAATCTAGATTGAAGCCCAAAGATCCCAAAATTAATTAAAATATATGAAAACTTATTTCTTCTTTGTTTTTTCATATGCTTATTGCATACTCTACTGCTAGACATTAGCCGATCAGGTCCTCTTCAGCCCCTTTACTGTTATTCTTGAGATGACAGCTGTCATGCTTGAGTTTAGTCTTCTTCCGTAAACAGCAGCTAGTGATGGAGGGTGGCTGATGAATCAACATAGTATACCTCAGCTGAGTGAGCTGAATACATAAAGCACAACAGAAGAAAGTGATTTATTATGTGATAATAGTGACAGATCTATAGAATTACCAGTGTCAGCATTTTAGATCCTACTTCTAGTAATAATGAAGCATACAAAGATGATGATTTTGCTTTAACATTAAACTGGGATTTTTATTGAAGGTTTGTTGTATCAGAGTGTTCTGTAGCATTCAAAGCTGCATTTTACTGGATCTCCAGAATGCAAGACAGATGTGCCTCATATAGATGATCTCTTACAGAATTTCAGTTTGTTCACAATTGTAGTTGTGGTTGAGCCCAAAAGATGTGCACAGCAGTTAATCCAGCGGCACACATTAAAACCAAATTACACAGTGCATATATTGTGTGAGGTCAGTTATCATAAGCTGCTGTTTTTTTATCATTTGTTGTATATCTGGAAGCCTGAACTTGAAATGTGCAGGTCAAGAAACCCTTTACTTGAACATGGACAGTAGATCACAAGTGAAAAACGTTTCAGCTTACTTCTCAGGTGTTTGCATTTTGCTGACAAGAACTTAGTTATTTTGTACATTAGGGAGAAACATTTTAAGAAAAAAAAATTCTTTGACACACTAATAGAGTCATTCACTAGACTTACATACTTGAATGGAATGTTGTTTTTGATGGATCACTTAAGTTTTGGAAATGTCGTTTGACAATGAAGTGATAAGTAACTTGTACAGTTATTGAGTCAGCAGTATGTTTTATGAACAATCTGTAAAGATCATTTGTTTGATAGAAGTGTCTAGAATGTGTAAACTAATTAAAAACTAAACCTGCTGATGGTTTTTTGTTTATTTTTTACATTTATTTTTTTTTTCATTTTTTTCATTAGTTTTACCTTCAAAAGTTAAACTACCTGATAATGTGAAAATAATTTTGTGCGAGAAAAATGTTTTAAATATTTTTTCACCTCAATCTCGTTCTTTCTCTTTCACTCTCTGTGTATAAATTGATAGTTTAACTACTTCACAGTGGTTTGCTCATCACTACTATTTTTAAGATGAAATGCAGCAAAATATGTTGCTTATAGAATACAGACAAAACTTTAACTTCATTTAAATATTCAGCACCAGGAATAATTCACAGATAGCTCCTGCCTTGCGCTGTATTATTGCTGGTGCTGACGCGACACTGGAAGGATAGACGGATAGAATAATTAAACATGTACTACAAAGATATTTCAATGTTCCTTAAAAGTTTTGAAGAATCTGCGTTCTAAGCTTACAGATGGCTTAACGTCTATTACAGAGCTGATTGTGTGGCGATTGGGTATTTGGAGAAAGAAAAGTAAGGACAGGAATTTCAGGTTAGTACGTTTGAAAGAGACAGTACTTCTGTAATAAATTATTTCATCGAAGGTCGCGCATGGCGCAACAAGCCTCTTGCGTGAGATATGAATGATCACTGCGCCACGATGTTCCCATGTTTAATAACATGCTTTCATTCCAATCATCATGAAAAAGTTAAAACGTATACATCTCAGTATTTTAATTATTCAGAGAGCTGTAATATCACGAATGTAATGGATTCTGTGTCCTGTCGGAGAAAGAAAGCGGAAGCACGTAGTGATTCACACACATAGAGCACATAGAAGATCAAATACAGAACAAAGCATTTAACGTCCTACTTTAATTACGATAGGATTTGAGAAACTAGTAAAATAAACGATTTTAAGATGAAGTTTATGATGTTCTACTTTAATGACAAAATAAACTATGTGATTAAAGTGGAAATTTCGAGATTAAAGTTGACATTTCGTGCTTTTTTCCCACTGTGTGCATATTTTTTTTCTCTGTACCCTAATAAGCTTTCATATGACACTCAGACGGTCCGCTACGAGTCGATTTTTCACACCGACTTTGATATGTGACAACTTCTTTTGTATTTCGGGCACTGTGAGACTTTGTGAACTTGAGCTTTCAAGTTTAACTTTCTTTTGTTGATTACACCACTGTAAACCAACAAATAATACATTTTTCCTTTGCCTCCACTTAGTATTCACTGAAATTCTTATATTTTCCCCCGTGCTTTTCCCATTTTCTTTTCACAGAAGGCTATTTATATCGATTTGCATATTCAAAGCGGCATAATTCTAGGGAGGAGTTGGGGCGGGACAGAAGGCGCGTGCACTTGTGTTACTTTTCATGCTGATCGGGATTTATGTAGTGGAAGAACGTGAAAGTTTGCGTACGCACAGATTCCTGCATCTGGATTTTTCTGTGCGTATGCACATTCCCGCTTTTGTGCTTACGCCATGTTATAGTGTGAGTTCTACGCACACCGTTATACATGAGGCCCCTGGTCCAGTGTAAATGAGGCTGAGTGTGTTGTATTTGTCGAAGGGCATGTTTTTCTGGGAAACAAAATATTTCAAAGATTGAAATAACAACCACATCTTTACACACTCTTCTTAAAACAGGAGAAGGAATAACAAAAAACACTCAAACATTGCAGAAAAAGAGCACTTAATTTGCCTTTTAATTTTGGTTTAACTTTTTAGAACAGACAACAAATCAAACATATTAATTGAATCAAAAATATGAAACGTTGGTCACAAGGAGTTAACTGCCTGCTAAAAATGTTTTGATTTTTAGATGTATTACTTGTTTCTTTAGTGTACTACAGAGTAAGTAGGGTATATGGGGAGTGATAAACAAGTCACTTCCCTATAATTCCTGTTGAAAAAGACTTCCCTTCATTTTGCATTGACGAGATTTAATAAAAATCCTGATATTATGGAACGTAATAGTGTCTTCTTTTGTTTTATGATGCAAATAAACTGTATGTAATTGAATTGAACTTACATAGTGTTCTTAAGAATTTTTCAGATTTCTGTCAAATGTCAAGTTTTCTTTATCATTTGAGTAGTACAAGATTTCACTCCCACTAATGTGTCAGACTTAAAAGAGTAATGCAGATCTTTTTCTTGTTTTTTCATAACAGTGAACTTATACAGTACAACCCCTTGCACTTTATTTTGCCGCTGTATTTTTTCAGTGCCTACAGTTTAACTGTATCATTGGTTCAAAAGAAAATTACTTTTATAATAGTAAATGTAAAATTCTTATTAAAAGTAGTGGAACTGTAAAAACAATAATCAAGATATTTATACAAAAAAAATATTGCAGTTAATTTTCAGTGTCCAGCAATAAACTCTTCCATATAGCTATGTACGGCTCATTATCGACACTTTAGATTTCGCAAATTTGTAATCTTATCCATATATTATCAAAGAAGAGTATAATATAATGCTACACAGTATCCGGAAGTAAGTGCAGTGCGCAACATTCAGAAATGAGTAGATTTAATATATAGATAATAATAAACACATACTAGATGCACCAATTTTGACAACCATCGTAAAGAATACAGATTTTAAGGTGTATAACTGTAAAACTGTGTTCACTTTCATACTACATTTTGGCATGCGAGCATGTGTGCCATCTCCTCTTTCCCTTTGTTTGGCCAAATTTATTTTTGGTGCTTATCATCACCAGTTTTTACACACGGCCAAGCACACGTTACTTTTTCTAGGGCAACCTCAAGAGCAAAAGCTACAGTAAAAGTTCTTGATATAAAAATGTAAAGAAAACTAATTCCTAATGAAGACATAGTGTTTAATCAAAATATTGTGTAATAAGGAAATATTTTCTGTTTAAATGTTATTCAGTAATGAGTTAAATTAGCATAACAGCGCAGTATGTATGTGACAACCTGCAAGTTGTATGCATACATAGGAGCAACTATAAGCAAACAATTTATTTGTCCATCTTCTCATCCTTTTCTTCCACTTCCAGTCATAAGTGCTGTGCACTCATCCAATATTGCAACCTTCTTTGTTAGGCAAGGTGCCAAAAAAGTATGTTCTCCAATTCTCTCTTAATTTATCATATATTTTTATTTGGTATGTGTTATAGGTATCTTAACCTCAAATGACTGCTCCTTTTGATAGAACTACCATTTCTTGCCTAACTCCAGTCTAGCAGTGTAAAAATACTTCCAAGTATCTAGGATGGTCCTGCCAAAACTATTTTTAAGGAAATATTGGGTTTAATAAAAACACCCAAGAGATCAACAAAGTCATTTTTATTCTAAAATATGTGATGTTTTCATTAGAAGAAATTTCATGTTGAGGTTTCATTTAGATACTTGAAAACAAAAATGAAAGAAAGATACTTGCTCATATTCATTTACTATATTTAAATGTTTTAGGCTGACTGTGCAGCAAAATTTTAATCATGTAACCTTTACATCATATTTTTTTTTCTCATGTTTTATTACTAAGTACCAAATCTTTGCAATCTTTATAAATGTTTTATGGCTGTACAATTGATTGCAACTATGTTGTAACTTTGCTTGTACCCATATAGGTATCAGTCAGTAATTTCACTCCTGTCCAATGTTTGTTAAGAATATAATTTAATGGAATACTCCACCCAAAAGTGATTTTTTAAATGTTACTTACACAATGTACTTTACAGTGGTGCCCAAGAAAAGTTTTTAATCCCATGATTTCATGCAAAATGGAGAGAAGAAAATGTGTGATATAATAGAAGCCAACAGTGACTAATGCTATACAGCCTCATACAATGTGAAAAACATCCATGATAAAAGAAAAAAATGTCTCACATTACTCATCATGGGTCCTCCCTGGGTGGAGTTTGCATGTTCTCCCCGTGTCTGCGTGGGTTTCCTCCTTGTGCTCTGGTTTCCTCCCACAGTCCAAAGACATGCAGGTTAGGTGCGTTGGCGGTCCTAAATTGTCCCTAGTGTGTGCTTGGTGTATGGGTGTGTGTGTGTGTGCTGTGCGGTGGGCTGGCGCCCTGCCTGGGATTTGTTCCTGCCTTGTGCCCTGTGCTGGCTGGGATTGGCTCCAGAAAACTCCCGTGACCCTGTGTTAGGAAATAGCGGGTTGGAAAATGACTGACTGACTGACTGACGTTACTCATCATGCATATACATTTCAGTTATCTAGTCATGATCAAAAAGTGTAAAATGCATGCCTTTTTGCTAAAATATTGTTAAATATATACCTCTGAAATAATCAGTACACAGGAAACTAAAGTCTTATGGGAATCACTTTTTCAAATGAAGAAAGCTCTCTTGACCAACAAATGAGGGAAGAGGCAGATCTTCAGTTCAAAAAGTGAAATTACATTTTTTTTCTCAGGCACCACTACAAAGTACATGGGAAAACTAACATAAAGAATATGATTTTTAGGTGGAATATTCCTTTAATATGGCATTGTTTATACTCTTCACCATTTTAAACAGCTGAAAGAGGAAGACTAGATAATACCATATGATTTACTTGTAGCATATAGCTTTTATCAAACAAGAGGCTCTAATGTTTATCAGTGCCTATGGGTACAACTTACAGCTGATCAAACACTCTATAAAGTTTTTTAATACTCTTTCCAGAGAGGAATGTGAAATAGATAGATAGACAGATAGATAGATAGATACTTCATTAATCCCAAGGGGAAATTCACAAATGTATCATAGTCTTGAATTAACTAGTGTTGTTATTAATTTATTATGAATTTTTTTTGCATGTATCTGAGTGTATTAGAAACTCTGTCTTGGGAAAAAAGCTGTTGCTGCTGGTGTTCAACTAATTTCTTATTCATAGGCCATTTTCTTCCTTTAAATTACCTTTTTCATTAGGTTACCTCTCTAACCACATATTGATTTGTCAGCAATATTTTGCAGTCAGTGTTTTTTATGAAATGTAGGAAAAATATATGCATGTTTTATGAAAAGAAGAAAATGGACACTTTTGGAGCATTTTGCTAAGATTTTGCTTTTTCCCTGCAATATTGATGAAATCAGCCCTGCAATGTACTGGTGTTCTGTCTATAGGACTGTTTTCAACTTTGCAGTCAAAGCTGATGATACAGGCTTTACAATACAATACAATACAGTTTATTTTTGTATAACCCAAAATCACACAGGAAGTGCCGCAATGGGCTTTAACAGGCCCAGCCTCTTGACAGCCCCCCAGCCTTGACTCTCTAAGAAGACAAGGAAAAACTCCCAAAAAAAACCTAGTAGGGAAAAATTGAAGAAACCTTGGGAAAGGCAGTTCAAAGAGAGACCCCTTTCCAGGTAGGTTGGGCATGTAGTGGGTGTCAAAAGAAGGGGGTCAATACAATACAATACACAGAACAAATCCTCAATAAAAAATAAAAATTTTTTAGAAGTACGGAGCAGAACTTAACAGTAGATGATATCACATAATAAGATTTGGATAATTTTAGACTCCTGGAGACCTCATCCATCAAGCTGCCTCCCCCATTTGGCCATTCCACGGCTGAAACAGTGTTGGGCCAGCCAATCCGATGAAAGGACCCCGCTTTCTCACGATTCCTGCGATCCTCCATCAGGGATGACTTTACCTTAGGCAGGCAAAACAACTTGGCAGGTGGGCCGTGGCACCAAGTGCCACATTTGAGTACCGAGAAGAAAAACAGAAAAGGTGAGGGTTAGTATCCAATTCTAACTATCATGTTACTTATGTTTTAGTGCTAATGACTAACAACAGAGATGCAGTCTGTACAATTAATCAGCAGCTCTAGTCAGGGTATGCTAAACTGAAGTAGTGAGTCTTCAGCCGGGATTTAAAAGCTGAGACCGATGGGGCATCTCTTATAGTTGCAGGCAGACCATTCCACAGTTTAGGGGCCCTGTAACTAAAAGCTCGACCTCCCATTGTTATTTTATTAATCCTTGGAACCATAAGCAGACCAGCATCTTGAGATCTTAATGTGCGCTCTGGTTTGTAAGTCACGATAAGTTCAGACAAGTAAGCCAGACCTCGGCCATTGAATGCTTTATATGTTAAAAGAAGGATTTTGAAATCTGCCCTAAACTTAACCGGGAGCCAGTGTAAGGATTTAAGAACTGGAGTTATGTGTTCGTATTTTCTTGTTCTTGTAATAATTCTTGCAGCAGCATTTTGGATTAACTGGAGGCTGTATAAAGAACAGTTTGAACATCCAGTGAACACTGCATTGCAGCAGTCAATCCTACTAGAGATAAATGAATGAATTAATTTCTCAGAATCCTGTTTATTTAGAAAGCGCCTTAATTTCCTAACATTTTTAAGATGGAAGAAGCATGTTTTGGACAACTTTGTAATATGCGCTTTAAATGACATGCTAGAGTCAAAGATAACTTCTAGATTGCGGGCTGATTCAGTAAAATTAATTGGGATTCCAACTGAGTTAAATGATGGCAAAATATTGTTATCATCAGCGTCATTCCCTCCAACAATTAACATCTCTGTTTTATCTGTATTTAAAGACAAGTAGTTCTCATTCATCCACTCCTTTAATTCGCTAACACAACTAATTAAAGACAACATCAGAGAAACTTCATCTGATTTAAATGAAGGGTATAACTGGGTGTCATCTGCATACGAGTGAAAATTAACATTATGTTTCCTAATGATAGATCCCAGTGGAAGCATGTAAAGTGAAAACAGTAAAGGTCCCAGTACTGAGCCCTGAGGGACACTATATCTCACTTCTTTGTATAATGATGGAGTCCTGTCAGCACATTTCTGTACATATTGGAATCGATTTGATAAATAAGAACTAAACCAAGCGAGCACGATGCCTGTAAGCCCAACATCATTTTCTAGCCTGTGTAGTAAAATAGAATGGTCGATGGTGTCAAATGCTGCACTTAAGTCCAACAACATAATTACAGTGGAGTTTCCTTCATCAGAGGATATCAGAATGTCGTTTACAACCCATGTTAGTGCCGTTTCTGTACTATGACCAGTGCGAAAGCCAGACTGGAATTTCTTAAATAAATTGTAATGCGTAAAGAGTGACTGAAGCTGATTGGCGACTACTTTTTCTAGTATTTTAGAGAGAAACGGTAGATTTGAAATAGGCCTATAATTATTTAGTATGTGTGGGTCTAGTTCTGACTTTTTTAAGTAATGATTTAATGACTGACACTTTTAGTGCATCAGGTACTGTGCCATGCAATAATGAATTACTGATAATGTTTAGAATAGGTGCTGCAGGAACATTCATTGCACTTTTTACTAGTTTTGTTGGCACTGGATCTAGGGAACAAGTAGTGGGCTTCATTTTAGAAATTAAAGTTAAGACTTCCTGCTCAGATACAGGATTAAAATTGCTAAAGTGATGAATGCAATGTGAGACAGGGTCTGCTAAGCTAGTATTTGGTTTGTAGTGTGATGCAGAGATCTGGGATCCTATATTTTTTATTTTCTCATTGAAGAAGTTCATAAAGTCTGTACTGCTAATATCTGTTGGTATTTGCATCACTGTAACCCAAAAATGGGTATTTTCATTTTTAAAATCAAATTAGTTAAAAGAAAACTATATTAACAGGCATGATGATTAACATAAAGATGATGTTTAATAAATTCAAAAGTGTATTAATGCACCCAGGCTGGTGATCACGTCATCTTCACAGAATCTCTCCAAATTTAACCTCATGACTCTGTTAATAGTTGCATTGGCCTTTCAGAATGGTACAGCTTAATATGCTCAACATTACTGCAGCTACAAAATGAGGCAAAACAAACAAAAAAATACTTGAAACAGTATCAATGAATAAATGTCATTATAAGAAATAGATAAATAGCTGAGCAGTATATCACTAAATGTGATTACGAGTGCAACTACCTGGTGGCACATAGGCTTCCAGAACATAAGACTTTGTAGTCTCATGTTCTGTCCATATACTTTTTGTCTTAGGTATTGTCTGTGTAGAGATTCTCTGGGTAGGGCTTTCTCTGGATATTCTGGTTTCCTCCCCATTCCGTAATTAAAGGTTAATTGGTGGAATTAAATTGGTTTGTGTATTACTTTGCCCTATGATGGACTGACAGTTTGTCCAGAATTGATTCATGCATTAGGGCAAAAGCTGAATAGTTTCCCACACCCTTTTCCTTGTCCTGAATTAAACAGGATTAATAATCAATGTGTAGAGGGATGAATTTGTAATTGGTGTATAAATAAACTGAGTTGAACTGAAGTGAATTGTTGGTTATATTTGTGGTGTCTCAAGGAAAAGTGGTTGTTCTTGTTTTAGGATTGTGGGGCAATTAACCTATACCTCAAGAAACAGCTGAAAATGCTGTAATATACTGCATCATTAAAAAGAGGCTTTTTTTTGCTAGTTGACCATTTTGTTTTCTGTTGCTGTTCTTTAGTGATTACACTATGTAAATGGGGAGAATTATGCAAATTTATGAAAAACGTTATAAAATGCTTCTGCCTTATATTAAAAGTTACCATTATAAAGTATTAATTATATTTTATTCATTACATTATTTGAAAAGGTCAAAGGTTATTTGTGCATTGTATACAATTAAAAGTAGACAGATGCAGCTAAGAAAAATACAGTAATCCCTCCTCGATCGTGGGGGTTGCATTCCAGAACCCCCCGCGAAAGGTGAAAATCCGCGAAGTAGAAACCATATATTTATATGGTTATTTTTATATTGTCATGCTTGGGTCACAGATTTGCACAGAAACACAGGAGGTTGTAGAGAGACAGGAACTTTATTCAAACACTGCAAACAAACATTTGTCTCTTTTTCAAAAGTTTAAACTGTGCTCCATGACAAGACAGAGATGACAGTTCTGTCTCACAATTAAAAGAATGCAAACATATCTTCCTCTTCAAAGGAGTGCGCATCAGGAGCAGAGAATGTCAGAGAGAGAGAGAAAAGCAAACAAATCAATAGGGCTGTTTGGCTTTTAAGTATGTGAAGCACCGCGACACAAAGCAGTTGCAAGGAAGGCAGCAGCTCACACCCCCTCCATCAGGATCAGAGAATGTCAGAGAGAGAGAGAGAGACAGATAAAAGCAAACAATCAAAAATCAATACGTGCCCTTCGAGCTTTTAAGTATGCGAAGCACCGTGCAGCATGTCGCTTCATGAAGCAGCTGCACAGATGGGAGCAATGTGAAGGTAATCTTTCAGCATTTTTAGACGAGCGTCCGTATCGTCTAGGTGTGTGAACAGCCCCCCTGCTCACACCCCCTCCGTCAGGATCAGAGAATGTCAGAGCAAGAGAGAGAGAGAGAAAAGTAAAAATCAAAAATCAATACGTGCTGTTTGATCTTTTAAGTATGCGAAGCACCGTGCAGGAATCATATCGCTTGATAAAGCAGCCATATGTAAGCCCAGCAAAGAAGAGAGCAATGTGAAGGTAATCTTTCAGCGTTTTTTGAGGAGCGGCCGTATCCTCTAGGGGTGCGAAGAGCCCCCGTGCTCACAATATATTTGAGGAGTTTTATTTAATACGTAATACGCGCTCTGGTTGGGTAGCTTCTCAGCCATCTGCCAATAGCATCCCTTGTATGAAATCAACTGGGCAAACCAACTGAGGAAGCATGTACCAGAAATTAAACGACCCATTTTCCGCAGAAATCCGCGAACCAGCAAAAAATCTGCGATATATATTTAAATATGCTTACATATAAAATCCGCGATAGAGTGAAGCCGCGAAAGTCGAAGCGCGATATAGCGAGGGATTACTGTAATATGTCCTGATTTTGGACACTCAAAGCAGAAATTAATTCAGCTGTTTCTAAAGTAATCGTTTGTTATGCTGTAGATAAGAAGTAAAAGCTAAATAATGTTTTTGTATTTTGACTAGCACTTTGGACATTTTACCAGGAGTATTTGACTTAGTAAACAGAGTAAAGTGGAATCTATGAATATTATTCTGATCATAACTTTAAATTCAGGAATTAAAAAACCTGAAGTTCAGTCTTACAAAACAAAAAAGAGTCTCCACTTAAATATTCACACAAAAACACTGAGACATGTGTAAGTCACCTCTTAAAATTGGAGAGGTCTTTCTGTCTTCAGAAACTGAAAAAATAATAATCTCCAGCTCTCATTGCTTTTTTTGTGGTTGTTTCAGTCTTGTCCAACAGGAGCTCGTGATTTTCGGGAAAAGCAGTGTGCAGATTTTGACAACATGCCTTTTCGTGGGAAGTATTACAACTGGAAACCATACACTGGAGGTAAGCTTGATGCTGAAATGCAACATGCAACGGCAAAACTGTTTTTGTAATGAAGCAAGAATGTGATGCAATTTTAATCAAAACCAAATATGTATTCCCATTTTTTCGTTTGATAAGCAGTACAGCTGCTCATTGGTTACATTTGCTGATTAGGGACATTGTCTCAGTGGGTATATAGTTGTCCTTGCATTTGCCTAAGTTCTCACTAGATGCTACATCTTAAAAACATGTTCCTGGTAGGAGAGACCACACAGATCAATGTGAATCAGTGTGTGCTCCTGTGGACCAACATCATCCCTTCAAGGGATAATTTCTGGCTTGCATCTGACTCTGCCAAAATAGCTGCTGGCTCTTAGCAACTCAAGTGAATTCATAGAATGGGTGGCTCTTCATATTGATGTATTTTATTTCATAGCATAATTTTCTTGTGTTTAAATGTAATTTAATTTTATTTTACAGGCCTACACCAAACTAAAGATTGTTACAGCAGAGTCAGAAGTAAGACAAAGCACAGTTATGGATCAAACACCATTCCAATGTAGAGGATTATAATGCACACACAGGCTATTTCAGAGTTACAATTTAGAGAGTTGATTGAACACCTTGACCATTTTGCTGCTTTTGTCTGTGTCTCATTATTCATGAATGCAAAACATAAATGCCTCAGGCTAAAAAGATTTTTTTCCTGTGAAATGACCATAAAACATTTTGTTTTGTAATCTGCAAACTCTAATGTGTTTCACATTTACTTCTTTATAGTGTTTTATAGTGGTCATTTGCTGAAAGAAAGGCAAGAAATTAATTGCTAACAAAAGATATTCCTTATTTAACAATGCATCAGCACTGTCTGTTTTCATTCACCTACTGTAGACAGAGATAAAGCATAATTTACAGAAGGCATGTGTTAAACATATATGCTTATAGCACTACTCAGGAAACAGTAAAAATGAAGAAAATGTAATTAAAACATCAAATAATAAAACAAAGAAAAAAAATCTTCC
This sequence comes from Erpetoichthys calabaricus, assembly GCF_900747795.2. Lineage (NCBI taxonomy): Eukaryota > Metazoa > Chordata > Cladistia > Polypteriformes > Polypteridae > Erpetoichthys > Erpetoichthys calabaricus. Next base: position 141,897,087 of record NC_041400.2, on the reverse strand, counting down.
ACAGCATCTACTTTTCACACTTGTCAGAAAAGGACAATTTTTCATCTGAATATGGTCTGCTTTGAAAACAGCCAAACAAAAATGTATAAGTTGTATGCATAAATGTATAAAGAAGTGTTGTCAGTGAAAGCAGATTGTGATTTCAAAAGATTACAAGAGATTACCATAATGTTATGGTGACTTCATAAACATGTAACATTCCTGGTAAATATTAGTGTGACTTGTTTGTGTGTCTGCATTATTCTAAAGAAACAGATTTATTATTTGACCCATTTGCTTAAAAGATCAAAATACAGAAGTCTTACACAAAGATTGCGTATATAATGTTTTTTTAAGGTGGCAACAAACCCATGCACACATCAAGGAAGGGCTAAAATACTGTTACTCACATAATTAATCTTAACCTACTACCATAGCCCTTAATTATTACTCTTCATGATATTCCCCATTGTCAATAGTATGTGGGCAATGTCTGCCCTTTACATTAATCTTTAATTTTACATAAAAATGCAATTATTTCTTCATTTTCATGAATCTTATCAGCCAATCAGTCACAACATTAAAACCACTGACAGGTGAAGTGAATAACATTGATTATTTTGTTACAGTGGCACCTGTTAAAGGATGGGATATATTAGGCAGCAAGTGAACAGTCAGTTTCTTGAAGGTGAGATGTTATAAGCAGGAAAATTCTGAGCACTTTTGACAAGGGACAAATTGTGATTGTTAGGCAACTGGGTTACAACATCTCCAAAATGGTAGGTCTTGTGGGATGTTTTTGGTGTAAAGTTGTAATTACCTACCAAAACTGGTCCAAGGAAGGGCAACCTGTGAACCAGCGACAGGTTCATTGGTGCCCAAAGCTCATTGATATGTGTGGAGATTGAATGCTAGCTTCTCTGGTGTGATCCCACAGAAGACCTACTGTAGCAAAAATCGCTGAAAAACATGATGCTTGCCATGAGAGGAAGATGTCATAACACACAGAGAATTGCAGCTTACTGTGTCTGGGGCTACATAGCCACAGACCAGTCAACATGCCCATGCTGACAATTCTCCACTGCCAAAAGCTCCTTCAATGGGCAGCTTAGTGTCAGAACTAGACCATGAAGTAATAAAGGAAAGTGGCTTGGTCCGATGAATTGTGTTTTCTTTTAGATCATGTGGATAGCTTGGTGCATGTGCTTTGTTTACCTAGGGTAGAGATGGCAGCAGGATGCACAAGTGGAGAAATGCAAGATTGTGGAGGCAATGTGATGCTCTGGAAATAGTTCTGCTTGGAAATCTTGGGTCATGAATTCATGTGGGTGTTACTTTAACTTTAACTACCTACCTCAAGATTATTGCAGACCACATACATCCCTTCTTGTTAACTGTATTCCCTCATTCCAGTGCCTTCTGTCCGCGGAATAATGTGCCCAGCCACACTACAAAAATTGCTCAGGAATGGTTTGTGGAACATGACAAAGAGTTCAGGGTGTTGAATTGGCCTCCAAATTCTCCAGATCTCAATCCAGTCAATCTGTATGTACTGAAAAAATAACTCTGATCTTTGGAGGTCCCACCTCACAACTTATAGGACTTAAATGATCTGCTACTAATGTCTTGGTACAAGATACCACAGGACATCTTCAGAGATCTTGTGGATTCCATGCCTTGATGGGCCAGAGTAGCACCAGGAGGACCTACACAATATTAGACAGGTGGTGTTAATGTTAAGGTTGACCGGTGTAAATTTTATATATTATAATAAATAAAATTAATATGTCATTTTATATATTAAGCCACTTTAATATGGAGTTCATAGAATTCTGTATAATTTTCAGTATTACTGCTTTGTACTTTAAAGTTCAACTCAGATGATATTAATAGATGCATTTAGTGTGATTTTATTATGAAAATATATCTGATATACATACACCTGACCAATGCTAAGAGCAGGAGATCCTGTTATTTTAAAATTATGCAGGCTAAATGATTTAATGAACAAATAATACACATAAGCAGACCTGAAACTTGATGTTAAGCAAATACAGACAAGGAAATATTTTATACATAATACAGAAGGAGACAAGAGCAGAGCCCAGACCAAACCAAAGCAATTAAAATACTGCTTTCCTGTTGGATATCTTTTTTCCTCCTACATCTCCAAATAAATGTGTATTAAGTGGATTAGCACCTCTTAACGGGTCTCATTGTGAATGAACAGAGGTGTACATGTTTGTGTGCCCTGCAATAGACTGGCACCCAGTCCAGAGTGTTTCCTGATTTGTACCCAGTACATCTGAAGTAGACTCCAGCCACCCTTAAATAAACCTAATCTGTAGTAAGTGAGTAACTTATGACTACTAGAGGACATTCACAGTCGCCCAGAGCCAGTGTGATCTCAAAACAGTTAATTCACAGTTCAGAGAAAGAAATATAGACGTATAGACACAGTTTCTTAAGAACAAATTCACCAGTGTACATCCTTAACGACTAAGGAATATTATTATTTTCAAAGTAATATAATGCATATCTCAATAAATGTTAAAATTAGACAGAGAGGAAGTTTTCTCTTGCTTTTATCAAGTCCAAAATATGGTTACAGTTCTTTATCTGCAGTAGTTTACATACAGGTGTAAGACGATTGAAAAAGTGGACAAATGCCTGCTATATTGAGCTTCTCTACCTTATGCTCCCCAAGTCACATTCCTCCTTAGAATAAGGCTGTAGATTTCCGTGTTTCACGTTTACTCTGCAATAATTTGGGATCATTTTTTAGCTGAATACTTTAGAGTGTGTGAACTGCATTTTGTATTGTGGGTGAAATCAGTACTTTCAAACAGACTAAACAAAGGACATGTTGTTAAGTATACACCAGCCAGTCTGTCTATTCCATTAATCTCTTTATGTCTCATTTTATGTGTTGCTTAGTCTTTCAGCTCAGACTTGAATTGCTTTGGATCAGATTTAGTAGAAAAAGGAAAGGTTAGTGTGGGCTGCTTGATTTATGTGATGTGTTATCACTAGAAAATGAAAACGCAGTTATTTTTCTAGTTGATGTCATAAGAAGGCTTATGCATAGCCACTCATGCAATCATTTCCATTCTTGTCAAGGTTATGCCATGTGTTGTATTGTAAGTCTTCTTTCTTTTCAACTTGTGATTTAGTTTTTTTGTGATTAGTCATAAGAAATACAATATTCTTACTTCCAATTAAAAAATAAGTGGTGTTAAACAAAACAGGAATAGAAAGAGAACAATATAAATATATAATATATGCAATGACCTGTACAATATGCACTATAATACAAAGTATAATTAAAAGATTACATGCAATATATATATTTGTGTTCTATTTATTTAGGTGGAGTTAAACCCTGTGCTTTAAACTGCCTAGCTGAAGGCTACAACTTCTACACAGAACGAGCTCCAGCTGTTATTGATGGAACACGATGCCATGCTGACTCTCTAGATATCTGCATAAATGGAGAATGCAAGGTTAAAAACTAGATTACTAAACTCTTTTCTTTGTACCTTCTCATAATAGTGATAATGGATGTTTTTTATTACACACTGTATATACCATATATATTTATACATACTATACTATATATACATTATATATACTATATATAATTGTAATATATATATATATATATATATATATATATAATGAAATCATTCTGCAATATGAAAATGTCAGTTGTGGTTACATCCTTTTATGTGATAAAACTGTAGTAGTCATAGTGATTACTGATGTTTCTAAGATACACCTGTGTTTAACTAGGGCTTGTTAAGGGACAGAAGATGACATTTGGCTGAACGTAACTATCTGGGCTCCAGCAGACCTAATTAGCTATAGTTCAACTTAAGGTTGACAAGTATAGTAATAAGCTACTAAAACTGGCTAAAAAAGGTTTTAGCAAAACATATTTAATTATACTTTTTTTTTTCACAAGACAGAATTGATTATTTGGTTTATACCCTTAATCAACATTTCACACATGTTTATAAAGGGATGAATCTTTATTACCATTTCTAATTTAAAATTAGATTGATTTAAACTTCTTAGTTTTTATTTAACATCATACTAACCTTTGTAAACAGTTTCAGGGTCAATATTTATTTTTCATCATGACTAAAATGGAAAAATAAGTGCTATTTTAAATTTAAAGTTTCAATTTTTTGATTGCTGTGATCAGTTGCAGTAAACATTTTTACATTTTGATCATTTTTAGAGCAGTTGGTACGCTGTTCAGTCATACCATTAAGGACTGTTTCTGTCTTAGTGTGAGCACATCACAATTTCTGAGCAATTTTGAAATTTTTGAATGCTATCTTTATCAGTGAAGATGTACAATGAATTCATTTGTAACTATTGTCATGGTTAACCATGTGTAATGCCATAATGCCCTCAAATGTGTCCCACAGCATCATCTGTTTTACCTGGTTTCGCAATATGGTCTATCATTTTTGCTGACAAACTGTCTCCTTTAACATAAAAAACAAAAGCGTCTATGTCCCTAGCACCTTTATTTGTTACTGACTTGTACGTCCCAACTCTTCTGGTAATACATTTAGCTTTTTATTCATTGTGTTGAGGACAAAACACACTGATACTTGTCTGTAAATTTTCACTTCTGTTTGACCATCTTTTGCACTTATAATCTGGTGTTAATGCGGAATACAACTCTGTCTCGTTCTTGTAGCTGTCAACCAAGTCAGACAGTCATGCTTTTCTTAAAACAAACTGTTACATATTTTCTGGCAATGTCTACTATGTAGTATGCACAGTACCAAATTACACTGCAGTTAGAGCCATTAACTTGTAGTGCATAGAATAAGTAAAATATATATGCCTGTTTGTTTACATAGTCTTGAGTAACAAGCAAAACAAAATCCCTGACACTTTTACAAATTCTATAAAACATGGCTGAACAGATATTTTAAGTTTCAAAATAAGTATATGTCTGGAAAAAAGAAGGCATCTACTTGCCATGCTGATGTGTTAAAAAGCTAATATACAGCCTCTGCTTCACTTGAGCATTTCCTTATTCTTGTACTGTAGTTTCCTCTATAGGCTAAACAGTTACCTTTATTGTAGTTAGCCCAATAATATGATCATTGGCAATATAATTATTAAATCATCATGCACTAAAAAGACAGTTGTTTGACTTCTTTATTAAGAATTAAATAAAACAGTGGCCTTAACTCTATTGTATTATTATTGGTAACTGTTGTTCAATAGTCTGGCCTGAATGATTGCTGTGTAGTCTCGTAATATTTTATTCTCTTTAGCATGTAGGCTGTGATAACATCTTGGGCTCTGATGCAAAAGAAGATCGTTGCCGTGTATGTGGCGGTGATGGCAGCACGTGTGAAGCAATTGAAGGCCTCTTTAATGACTCTCTGCCGAGGGGAGGTAAGACTGCTGATTGTAAACAGGAAACCACTTCTGTCAGTAAAGCTTTTTTTCCTCCTACATTGCTTCATTGCCAACTGGGACAAGTTTTTAATTGCTGTTCAAAAGATATCTCCCTTTTTTGCTAGAGGGCAATTTAAAAAAAAGGAAAGAAAAGAAACGAAAACCTTCCAACAACATATTATGTTTCTGGCTAAACCGTTTTCATTATAAGCCAGCACGAAGCCATGCCAAAACATTTTAGAGCTTCATTTTTCATTGGTATTTTTCTTTTTGTTCAACAATGTCAGTATTCAGGTGTGCATATTCATATCTGGAGACTTGCAGTCAAAGCAATGTAAGATGATGTAGCAGTAATATTGACTCTATAAATCTCTTAAATGAAACAGTTTGGCTTTTGATTGACAATGCCTTTAAATCTTTATGAAACATAACTGATAGAGCTGAGCAACACTGAAAATAATATGGATAATATCTTTACAAGGTTTACTCAGTGAGTGATTTGCTTTAATACAAGTGTGTGGAGGAACATGCACCTTCTTTCCATGACACGTGAGATATATTTTATGGGTAGTTTATATTAAGAAAAGCCCCAAAGTTGTAAACAATGTTTTTCCAGTACTTAGGCCTATACAATTTATTTAAATAAAAATCAGTTCAAGTTTTATTTTTGTTGAATTATTAATTATTGCCATTATTTACATTACCTAGCCTCAATCATAGTTAGGTAGTATATATTTGAAATACATTACAGTACAGCAAACAGTAAAATGGCATATTTTCAAGTAGTAATTGCTTAGGCTCAGTACTTATATATTCCATCCATCCACTTTCTAACCCACATATTTGGTTGAAGAGAGGAAAGGCAAGAATCAACTACTGATGTTGTGCTACACCATCTCAGAGTGCATTGATGAACACTCCCACACTCATAAATATTGAGCCAGTTTGAAGGTGGCAGTTCATTTAACCTGTTAATCTTTTGGATGTTGGAGTAAAAACCTAGGTACCTTTATATACATTTATTTACACACAAAGAGAACATTCAAACTGGAATTTGTGTAGCACTACCACCTCTTACTGTGCCACTTTCTCATCTTTTATGTGTTTGCAGCACTGCCTAATTAGGTTTAAACTCAAGCAAAGTAAAGAAAACAATTCAGCTATTGCATTTATGATCTTATTCTTAACACATGTATTTAAATACATCACAAATATGTTCAGTCTATTCTGCTCAGCTCTTTTTGTAACCCGACTAGTTTTAAAGTTTAGAATGTGTTCTTTAATTCAATTTTGTCACCACTTACAGTATATCATTTGTATGTCACTGCTGTGTAAGATTTTTAAGAATCATAATCATATCTGTAGTTTAAAGTTTCTGAAAAAGTGTCTTCCATCAGTAACTTAAATTATGATGATTTTCTCATTTCTTTATTACTGCTACTTTTTCTTCCAAAAACAAAATTAGTTTGTAAATAAGTTTTCTTGTAAACTGAATTGGAATTAACAGTTAAAATGCTCAAGGAGTTTAGGAAAATTATGATTGCACCTTTAAACAAAACAGAACATTTTCATTCCTTCATGCAAAGTATTAAATCTGTGTACTGAATTGGAGTCAGAGAAATGCCTACAGTGAGTCAGAATAGCCCCATTGAAAGTGCTTTTCTTCAAATGTCCTGTTGGGCATGATTAACTAAAATTATATATTTTTAAATGATATGTTAAGTCTAAGTTCCCATCGAGTCAATGTCAATTAAATTAAAACATAAAAAACAAGCTGTAGGATATCTGTCTAAAAAGTTGACTGACTCACAGTAATTGCTTCTGGGCATTTGGAGGAACACAGTATTTCTTTCTTTATTCAGCATGATTTTAAATAGAAGTTGAATCAGTTTGCAGAAAGAATATGTAATATATTGCTAATATTTCATTTTCAGCATATTAAGTAGCCTAGATACATGCTATGCTAGTGAAATGTGCCCCACTTTAATGCTGGACTATACAGAAATATGGATTTACATAGTTAACGTTATTTCTGAGATACTGTATATGTCGTTCAATGTGCAGGTGTGCTCTACTTAATGTTGTTTCACAAAGTAGTGAAAAATAGTTTACAAGAGCTCAGTCAGATCGAGTATGCTAATCTTACATTTCTTTTAAATATTTTTAAATATTTACTGGTCTTTTTTTAGGTTATATGGAGGTGGTTCAGATTCCAAAAGGGTCCGTACATATTGAAATTAGAGAAGTGGCCATGTCAAAAAATTACATTGGTAAGTATTTAAGATAACGTCAATTCACTGCCTGTGTCAATTGGTGCCCTAGGTCTATTTACACAAGACACCCACCCCCATGCCTTTAATTTGCTCATACTTTACTCATGTACTGTATTTTGGAACCCTGTGCCATTACCTGTCCAATTTAATGCATAAACTCTCTAGACAGCAGTCTCTGTTTTCAGTCTTAAAAATAAATAATAATGCAACACTGAAATAGGAAAGAAATATTGCACACCAAATCCACTCAGTATGTTACATATGTACATTTAATTATTTTTTATATATTGATTTAAATATTTTAACGTAAATATAAATAATTGCAGGCTTTGAATTATATGCCAGTTGTTATGGCAGTATCCCATATACTTTTGTTCATTTAAAGAAAACAAGAACATACGCATGCATTTTCTTAGCGATAGTCTGAGAAAGTCACACCTTGAAAGCCACCCCTCCCTCTTATTGGTCTCTATTTTGATTAGCAGACAGTAGCAGTTGAGGGATGAGGAGTACAGGACAGAGAGGGGACTGGCTGCAGCCTTAAACATGAGTGCCATTTGGATGCGATCATGCGCTTAAGTGAAATGGAACATTCATGCAACCCCCAACCATTTGTCTATGCCAGGAACTGCCTCTTCATCAATTAATACAAAGTGTCCAAAATTAACTTCTATAAACATTAACAGACGTAGCCTTGAGGAATAACTTATATATCTATTAAAGTGATTACAAGGTCATCAAATGTGTCACTATTACCAACAAACAAAGAAGCATTGGCATTTAAGCCCTGTTTGCCCAGAGACTCATTTTGTCATATGTTAGTTTTTGAGCTTTGTTTTCTCCTTCATTTTGTGATGTGCTCTGCATAACCTTCCAGGAAAAATGCTATACTACATTAACATGTTGCAAAAGTATTTATATCACATTTTCAATAACGAAATAGAAAAATTCCCAATGATTATTTTCATTTTTTTCATTCCTTTATAGAATATTTAAAGATTTCAGAATTGCTGCTATAGTGGAAAAAAATGAAAATGACAGATTCATTTTAGAATTGGTACAAAGCCATTATGAAGTTGCAAATACAGTTGCTTATACAGTAATGACTTATATACAATTAAAATATTTAGATGAATTTATACAAAAGCGTAAATACATTTTTGGTCACATAAATACAATGGATGATTGCAAAACACAAAGGATGAAATCAATAAAAACTATTGAGTTATAGGTTTGCAGGGTTATTATTGTCATCTGCATAGAGTATAGTAAAATTCTTGTACTAATTAATGTGCTGATCAACATGCAACACATCGCCACTCTTTGGTGCCATGGGTGAGTATAACAGCTTTAGCTCAAACTTCTGTCTCCCTTTCCTGAAAAATCTCAGAACATATTTGGGATTACCAGGCAAACAGCATAAAGAAATTTATATTATACATGTTAGGGTGAGTGTACTTCTCTTTCAATTTAAGAAATTACATGAGTTAATTTTTGATAGCCCTTTCACAAACTATTAGTTTTCTGATCTGATTATCCATAATGTTTAATAAAACTTGTAAATAAATAAATCAGTGCATGATTTTATTTAAAATTTTTATTCTTCAAAAATAATTTCTTAAAATAATAATTTCAAATAATAATTGTTGCATTTTATTTAGTTTATATGACACTTTTGACCAATCTAACAAAAACCTTGACTTTATAATATACTTTTTCTGAAGGTTTTATTTTCAGCTAGTGCATTCTGCAACATGTCGATGTGAGGGTATGACTGGAGTCTCTCAGATCCAGCATGCTGATTTTGAATTCTGTACTATAATGTTGTTTATGTACAGTTTACACCTTCTCTCCATGTCTGCATGGGATTTTCTCCCACATCAAATATGAGAATATTATGGTACTGTTGATCCTTGACAGACTCTTTTTAAAATTCCAAATGAAAAGCATTTCATAATGAGAACGTTTTATGCAAGGAGATATAAGTGGAAATAGAGCATCTTTGTCAAGCACAACTTTCTGATGAGATTTTCTGAGAATGATGCAAGCAATCAAACAGTAAGTCATCTACCTATAATTCACATTAAAGTCGATTAAAATGGAATGACATGCCACATTTCCATTGTGTACAGTAGTCATATGGCTTCTCAGAGCTCTATGCAACAATGGTAGGTATTTGATAAACTGTGTCAATAGATGGGAGCAACAAAGATTCTTGTTAAGTTAGTGCAGTACTGATAATATTTGTCATATTAATATTTATTCATCATTTATCACTTTTACAGTATATTTTTAATTTTTTATGTCTGCTTGCAATAAACCTAAGGGATTATTGTATAGTTTCTTGTAGAACACACATACACAGTTGCAGTAAATGCTAAAGCAGCACAATTATAGCATGAGGAAATCATTAAATTTAAAAAGAGAGAATTCATTAACTTACTTAATACTTCAGATGATAGCACAAAATTATAAATATAAGGTCACAGTATGCCAAAAGAAATTTAAAACTCTAGGCATTCACAAACACTAGATTGGAACATGTCATGTAAAAACAACATTTTTTTTTATCCTATTGGTAGTTGTTTGTTGTGGATGGCTATTGATAATTATAGTTTTTATCTACTACGTGTAAAATTTTTGAAAGATATATTGAAGAGTAAATCTAAAATTGTTGGCTGCAATAAACCAGGATGAATATAAAGTGATTGTTATGTTTTGCTAATAAATTATAGTGTGAGGGAAATACTGAATCATTACCATTTGAAGATAATGTAGCCACATAAGATAAAACTGGCTACATGTATATTTACAGTGTATAAAGTATAATTTTGGTTGCAAGTCTGAATAAGTGATTTTTTGCTTTCCTTGTTTGCATTTTGTACTTACTGTATATATTTACAAATATCATTTAACTTACCTTGAATAACAAGAAGAAGCAGAATTAAATTGGTGTAGCAAGGCTTTGTGCAAGCTGCTGAAGTAACATGTTCACTGCCAAGTGTACGGCTCTGCTGGTGTTTCACTAATTTGTACTGGGAACTGTACACAAAACCTACTTTGGAAGTAAACTGTCTGATATTACCAAAATGACAGCAGAGGTTCGAAGGTCCATTGAGTGTACCAACTACAGTACTTCATAACTTATTTCATCTTGCTTAGTTCTATGTGTGAAGAACATTTACCATTAATAAGTTTATATCCGTGTCCCAATATTTTTGCCGTAAACTGGTTTTACAGTGATGGCTTTGATCCACTATAATAACTCCCTTCATAATTCTGAACATTTTAATCATGTCACCTTTAATTTTCTGCTTGCTTAAACAAAAGGTTTAACTCCTTCATCCCTCACAATTCTGTCTTTTTTCTAATATGGAAACCAAATTGTACATAGTACTCCAGATGAGGCCTCACTAGTGTTTTATATAGCTTAAATATCACATGTACTCCACACATCGGGCTATGTAAACAAACATTCCATTAGCCTCCTTAATGTGTTTGCAGTAGAAACTGAAGTCTATTGTGACTCCTAGTTCCTTCTCATAAAGAGCAATTTCAAGTTTCAAACCTCCCATTGTGTATTCCTATTTATTTTGTGTAAGACTTTACATTTACATATATTAATGGAATATTCCACCCAAAGTACCATTTTCTTAATGACCTGAAGACTTCTCTACCAGTCCTTCACTGTAAATTTGTCTTGCATCTTTAATATCTCATCTTTGTAACTTACTAATTACATCTGGAGGAAAGTATATAGAATTATTTTATGCAAAAATAATTTAATTCATGACAGCACTCTTCCTTTTTGTCTCGCCTTGCTGTATGTGTTTGGTACAATGAATGTATTACTTTTGGCCTCCTTAGTGTTTTTCTAAGTGCTGAGGAGAACCACAACACATTAAGTCAAATGTAAGTTAGTGAAACAGTAATTTTGGTTTTTCCTGAAATTCCTCAGATCTACATTTAACATTATTTGCCTTTAAATGCTATTTAGGAGCAGTTCTTTTTATATGTAATCATTTACAGCTGCAAATGCATATATGTTCCTCATTTCGTTCTATCTACTCAATAAGTATCTATTAAATTTTAATGTTAATAAATATTTTATTTAAAAGTTTGCACAATAGGGTATAATATTATAGAAAAAGATATTATACTATGTGTGATTCCTCTCACATCAAAAAATGTGGATGTGAAGGTAATTTATGATTCTGAATTGCATATGTGAGTATGAGTGTGTGCATACGTGCACCATGTATTAAAAATGGAACCCTATCCAGAGTTTTTCCTGTCTTATATCTAATGGTGTTAGAATGGACTTTGATTTCCACAACCCTAAACTGCATCAGTGGGGTTGCAAATGGATGAAAAAATGTAAATAATTTGTCCATTACATTATTGTAGATCTTTGGCTTTAGGTGCTAAATGTAATATTTTTTCCTGTACATACAATGTATATTCTATTGCCTCTGTAATTTATGCTAATTTTAATTGAAAACCCATATGAACATAATGTTATCTCAGTCAAACTACTCACCATCCTGTACAACAGGAGTGATCATTTTTACAATGTTAACAGTTAAAATGTAATCGAACGATTCCACAATGGCTTACAAGAATAATGGCTAAAGATTAACTTAAATGCTTCACAACTCAGGCATTAGCAGATGATTATAAAATTGAAATATGAAACCCTTAAATAGAACAGATTTGCAGAGATTGTAGATCACAATCATTAGAACAACATAAAACACTAGACTTGTATTTGTTTTAATAGATAATTTTTCAAAGAGTGGTTTCACTCAAAATTCCTTTGACTCTGCTTTAAAAATGAGGAAGATGAAACCTCAGTTAAAAGCAATGAATACATTTCTTAGTCTCAATGCTTGTGCAGACTATAATTGTGTGCTTTTTATATTATGGAACTGATGCTGCATGTTTCCAAATGTTGCAGCCTTAAAATCTGAAGAAGATGACTACTATATCAATGGTGCCTGGACCATCGATTGGCCAAGAAAATTTGATGTAGCTGGAACAGCTTTCCACTATAAGAGACCAACAGATGAACCAGAATCTTTGGAAGCGTTGGGTGCTACAACAGAAACTCTTGTCGTTATGGTAACACACAATTTCCCATTGGGATTAATAAAGTATCTATCTATCTATCTATCTATCTATCTATCTATCTATCTATCTATCTATCTATCTATCTATCTATCTATCTATCTATCTATCTATCTATCTATCTATCTATCTATCTATCTATCTATCACTAGCCTTCTTTAGAATTCATCTTTGTATGTTTTATCCTAGTTTATGAATTACTGTTCATAAAACTAAAGTTTATGTAAACAGGCATATCGTAGAATTTGTGGACTCTACTGCAATGAATGGGGGGGGGGGGCTTCTTGAAAAAAAGTCTTTACAACAGAACCCTGATATGTCACTCCAATACTGAACATTTTTCTACACTTAACGCTTTTTGGATGCTGTTGTTTACATTAAAAACTTCTTGTCTGAAGAAGCACACAAGTTATTTAAGACGCTCACAAGGTACTGTAGCTAAAAGTGACTTGATCCTAATTTTATCAATATTGATTTTTGCCTCCTATCTGTTTTTTTATTATTATTTATTTTTTTTTTTTTTGACTTCTTAGATAAAGTTTGGTGATTGATCAAAATCTGTCTATTGTGAACGTGCCCTGCATGGAAAAAAATAATGTAAAAAAGTTGTTAGACAGATTCTACTCTATGTCGCATCATTTCAGTGCAGAATAACAAGAAAGGAAACCAAGAAACAAAAGATCAGAGCTGTTGTTTTGAATGCATTTATCCCTGCTGGTACATGAGGCCCAAATGTCAGAAGACAGGGTTTGCAAGAGTGATATGAACGGTTTGGATGCAAAACATTTGTTAATAGAGCAGTGCAAATACTGTACTTTCTAAAAGGTTTTGATTGCATGATGTTTTTTTGCTAATCATACTTCTCTAATAAATCAGATTGACAAGTTTCTGCTTTTTTTCCGACGACCCCTAGAAAAATGCTACATGGGTGTTCTCCTGTATTTCAGATTCACCTCCCTCTCTGCTGAAGTCAGAAACTATTCAAGCAAGTGGTTAAATCTAAATTAAACCCACGCTGTGCCAGGTCAATTTGCTGCAGTTTAGAAGAAAATTGCTGTTTATTATTTCTAGCTTATAACAATGAAACATTTTGAGAACCCAATGTTGTTACTGATTTATTTCTATTCAAATACTACATATTCTAATTCTGCCTGGTCTGGGGCAGACAGGTTTCTCGGCATGTCATTATACATAGACTCATGGTCATCTGCAATGGGAAGAGGTGGGTAAGGAGCACAAGAAGAAGAAGCCTTTTCTGTCACACTTGTTCGATTTACTTTTAGGACAGTAATCTGCTCTGTTTAGGACAATGGCAGCATTTTGACAATTTTCACCAATTCTTTAAGCATAGATGTTATGTTTGGTAGTTTGCCAATGACCTGTTCTGCCTGTTGCTTGATTTAGACAGTGCTTAGTGATTTTCCTTTTTTATCATGATGAATCCCTTTGTTGTGTACTAGCTAACTTATTTAGATTTTCTCGCGTTCATCCGTCTATTGTCTGTAACATCACGCAATGCAACACACCAGTTTTTTCACTGCACAAAATATGTTTCTCTATATTTAAAAATTAAATATATTTTAATTTTCTGCTGTCACTGTCCTGCTCCACTGACAGATTGAGGAGATCGTTCCTCCCCCAAACTATGCGACTCTTTAATTCCACCCGGGGGGGTAAACGTTAACATTTAACATTATACATAGTTATTGTCTGTTTTTCACCTGCATTATTATCATTCTTTAATTTAATATTATTTATTGTATCAGTATGCTGCTGCTGAAGAATGTGAATTTCCCATTGGGATTAATAAAGTATCTATCTATCTATCTATCTATCTATCTATCTATCTATCTATCTATCTATCTATCTATCTATCTATCTATCTATCTATCTATCTATCTATCTATCTATCTATCTATCTATCTATTTTTTGTGGCTGATTTTGCAGAGGTCTGGTGAGGGAGCCCTTTATCCCTTCTGTGTTTATGTACTATGTTATATAAAAAATAGGCTATTTTGAAGTTATGCTTTGACATACTGTAGTGGATTTTATTGCAGATACTTACATTTTTACTTAGAAAAGGGAAGAAATAAAAATAGAAGTAACTGCTGTTTCTGTGTCTGTTTTTTGCTTTTACCTTTGTTCATCCTTACAATTTTGCTTGCCAAAAAATGATGTTAAATGTTATAGTAGCAGCACACATTGATATGTATAATATATTTTTCAAACAAATTGTAAATTGTCATTTTCATGCAAGTATTATCATTTTCATGTTGAGTATTCAATAGCATTTATGGAAGAGGGTATAATGGTTTCACCAAAAATATTTCTTCTATTTATGAGGCAAATACATTTTTCTGCATGTCTTTTGCAGGTCCTACTTCAAGAACAGAATCTGGGAATTAAGTACAAATTTAATGTTCCAATCATTCGTACTGGTAGTGGAGACAATGAAGTTGGATTTGTTTGGCATCACATGCCCTGGTCAGAATGTTCTGCAACATGTGCTGGAGGTGAGTATCTTTAATATCTTGAAGGCTTATGCCTTCTTTCCATAGAGATCTGTTGACATGTACTTTTAGCCTTTCCTGATAACATGATAATCTTTCATGGTAATTGAAAAATTCTGCTTGTATTCAAATAAGAAGTCAGTAGTTATTAAATGTCTGCAGTCTGACGGAATGCAAAGTTTTCTGGTGGAGCTCCAGCTATAGTCACATAATTGTCACACAGGATATGAAAGAGCATTGATTGCGAGTCTTGCCTAAACCAAAGTAGGAGTCATCTATTTATATGAACTTTTAAACTTTTAAAAGTAGTCACTGTGCCATCTCATTCCATACATAAGAACAGTAGCTCTAAAAAAGCTGAAGTGTCACCAACTACAACAGCAGGGTCTTGAGAAAAGAAAATGGATTTTCAACAATCAATAACAGCTGCTAATAACTGCCAACCTTTTTTAATCAAATAACAAATTTTAGCTGCTCGTATAAGGGTATGATAGGCTAAATTAGTGGGTCTTCCAGTATGTGTTCAAGTGCTGAGACCAGTGGGGCTACAGGAAAATGTGTTCAACAGTTTGTAAGCCCCATAGCTAAGCCTTGTATTTTATACAATGATTTTCATATGTTCTTAAATGATTTTGGATACTTCCATCTGTTGTTGATGTATGCTCTGCAATGTACATGTTTTTAAGTAAATGTGCACCATTTATTTAAAGCTTTCTATTTGAGATTTGGAATTTTAAAGTCATCTTTAATTTACATTGAAGCCAATATAAAGACTCAGAGTATGGATTGTATTGCAGTACTGTACATGAAAGTTCTAGTGATAATCCTTGTGGAAAAATTTCAAATTTGACCACAGGCTAAAAACAGAAAAATCTGAAAAGCCTGTGAGTATTAGAATGCAGCATTTAATTATGCTTGAAACAAATTAACAAATTAACTTTTTATCATAGTGAGATAATACCTTAATTTTGAAATTTCCCAGATAGAAAAGGGACTCTTGGAAAGTCTGGTAATTTGAACCTTTAAGGATGTACTACTGGAAAAAAACACCTAGGTTGTGTGCAAATTCAGCAACATTAATGTTCAGCTCCGCTGAGTTAGTAATTGACAATATGCTGTAACTGTCTTATTTAAATATAAATAGTTATCCTAAATGCAGTCAGTTTTGAATTGAATTGAAGCATTTCGATATAAATGCAATAAGAAAAGTGTTACCAGATCTTATCTATAGCTACAACGATCATCTCCATAGGTATGAAATGAAATATTATGTTTTTGAAAGATGTCTCCCAGAGATAGCATAGGAAATAGTTATGTTAAAGAGATCTGAGTGACCACATCCATTGTCAGAACATAAAGATGGAGTACTGTCATCATGCTTCTGAGAAGGATCTGAAATGTGAACTATACCACAAAAGAACAGTGACTGGCAGTTCTACATAATTTTGAAGCCTGTATACTAGAATGGTGTGGTAAATAGGGTGTAAGCTGCACATAAATCTAACAACACAATAACTGCAGTATGTCCTTTATTAGAAGATATGAGGATGTTGTTGACCACTTATTTCTGTACTGTGATGACCGTGAAAATCCAGTTGAAGCTAACATTATTTATGGTGAGATGATAGCCTGTAACTGTAACTATTTTTTTCAAATACTTATGTATGTTCAGGCCTGAACTGATTTATGCATTAAGGAACTAAAATCATTATTTTGAATGCATCAAAAGCTATTACTAATGCCATTTCAGCTGTCTAGATGCCACAATTATTTTTGATGTCCTGCTTCTTTGGCATGCATAACAACACATGTCCTGGATGTCCTTGGGTCTACACTTGTGAAATGGCCTCTAGGTACATGCCTAAAGAATGAGATGGGCAGTAAAGAATATTTATTTTGTTTTCAGTGAAGTATTTTTTGTTGATATTTTGGTTTGCTTAGGCAGACATATTTTTGGGCAGAATATTCTGATACTTAGTCAAGTTCATGCCACCATTGATCTTGTGAATCCCACTGGCAGTAATAGCAAACACACCTCACACTATCAGCAGTCCACTATCATATTTCATGGTGGGTATGAGATTCTTTTCTTTCTACAAATTCTGGCAAGAAAAAACTACTGATGTTACGAATGGTCAGAGACTTAAAATTTGGTCTCTTTGGCCATAGAACCAGTTCCAGTCAAACACCTATTAACATGTAGAAAACTCCATCCACCTCACTTTGTTACTTATCAATTCAGACTTTCTTTAGTAATTCATCACAAAAGCCTTTTGGCATAGTTTTGCTGTCTAATTGTTGCCCTAGATATAACTGGATATTCCAATCTTCTAACCTTGACTTATAGATTACCCCTCTATTATGTTGGTCCCTGTGTGTGGGCAGATAATACAGTTGTATCCTCTTCCTGGAAAACTATTTTTTGTTTCAATGGTTTTGAACCCCTTGATCATGGACCTATGAGTAGTAAAGAGTATTTAACTGTTTGCCTATATCTTGTATCCATTAACTGTAGGGCTAACAACTATTTGTCTTTATTTGATTTGTCATTTTTGTGTTGCACTTTGTATGCTCTAGTGAAACATAAATCCAGCAGTATTTCAAAAGACTAAATTGTAATGAAGTAATTTTGAACTTTATTATTCCATTGTATGTGCCAACCTAACTGACTTTGCTGTTTTTGAGGAATAATAACCTAGTTCAACTCTATTGCTTAATTCACTATCAGTAAACTGTATTAAAACAGTTTTTCTTTTTTCTGAGTGCGTCCATAATTTACGTTCCTTACCTCTCTAGTTGAATTTTGATAATTGGCATTTGTATGAGGGGAGGTTCATAGAAGTTATGTAAAAACTGCTTAACAGTCTGAACACCTTTGCCTCATATTCTTAACATAGTTTCCCAAATAAAGGCATTTCAAATTTTTTCTCTCATCTATTGTTAGTTTCTAGATTATCTCTGAACATCTGAGACATATAAATGATTCTTTGCAAGTTTCTGGCCCTACTATTTGTTCAATATACAGTACATTATAACCAACAGTAATCAGGTGACAGCTATCACTCAATATAAGACACCTTTTATGCTGTTTGAAATAAAATTTTATACCCACATCATCTTTCAAAAGCTTGTCAAAGGAGTCAGATAAAGAGGGATGGTGTATTGCCCTAGTGCAGGATGGGTCCACTGTAATTGAATTCTTAGGTTCTACAAAAGCACTCTAGTTCATTTCCGTTAAAGGGCTCACACCACTTTCACTAGCTATGTCAGTTGTTTCTATTGTAAAGTTCACTGTATGCTTACTTCCATTGCAGTTTGTGGCATATGCTTTCCTTTGAGCTTCATTCTGGACTTGAGAGAGGCACCTTCTTATATATTACCTAGCAACCACTTTTGAGTATATGTGGGGAAAAAAATCCATTTACTAATTTTTAGGAGACAGGAATTGGAAAAGACAGATTTTACTTTAAACATTTTTCCACTAAATTCATTCAGCAGAAATACACATTCATTTATTTCCTTTTTGCAGAGAGTACAATAATCTATTATTATGATTGCAGAGTTTTGAACCTGGCTGAGTAAAATTCTGAGTTTTCTTACTGTGAAATGTTTCATCAGTATGTTTATGATGTTTCTGTGCTGTTTTGTTTATTGTTTTGGGTTGTGGTTGCTACCATTTTGTGTGTTTGTAGCATCTATGGCAGTTTTGTTGTT
Organism: Erpetoichthys calabaricus; assembly: GCF_900747795.2. Classification (NCBI taxonomy): domain Eukaryota; kingdom Metazoa; phylum Chordata; class Cladistia; order Polypteriformes; family Polypteridae; genus Erpetoichthys; species Erpetoichthys calabaricus. Next base: position 141,878,053 of record NC_041400.2, on the reverse strand, counting down.
GGCAATGATGTGGCACTGCTGCCATGTGATCACTAGAAGCGACAGCGTGCAACATCACAATCATGGACAATGTAGCCAGTTACGCATAAGGTGTCCCACTGGTGGGATGCAGCCATATTTCAAAGTTGTTTGTGTATACTGTAATAAACCCACAAGTCAATTAAAGATAATAATGGTATTTTTGCATACCCAAGAGTGTCTTCTTTCAAAAAAATCATAAGTTTCCAGGTTGTCTGCTTTCCCCTTAGTAAAATATGTAATTTGTACATGTATATGCCGAGGCAAGCATCACATCACAACTAAGTGTATCTGCTTTTATCAAAGATCCCACCTACTTTGAGGCACATACAGTGAAAGACTCATAACCATTGGATAGCTGAGTTTCAGGCCTTTCCAATGATATATAACTGTGTCTATAATTAGTCATTTGTACCACAAGTCACAGCTGTGTGTAAAAGGTAGGAAATATATTGTGTATGCGACAGCTAATCTTTATGCATCATTACACATATGCTTCTGTGAGAGTGCATGTCGATCGTTTGGTTGATGGGTAGTAAGACTTGAAGTTCAAATTAGGGAAATGTCTTCTTCAAAAAAAAGAAACATGCAGTTGAGAAAGTCTTAGAAAAGGATGAGAATGCTATTGATATGGAATATGAAAACCCTGAGTCACAGTTTTGACTCTGTTGAGAATGACATGTTTGCTTGATTTGAAAGTACTGCTTATTATAGCCGTGAAGCATCATATTGTGCAGTTTTACAGTTCAACAGTCATGGGTTCAATTACAATATCCAGACACTACTTACTGCATATTCTCCGTATGGACATTTTCTAAGCAATGCTCATCCAATTTCAATTTCTTAATGAACTACTGTTGCACTACCTGCTCAAAGTTTTATGTGACAAACCTCTTTGAATAAATGTCACTGGCTGTCACTTTCATGGCGGACAACTATTCAATTGAATGTATTTGTATCGCGACATGCCACGCCATGCCACTGCTCACAGTTTCATCCAAAAACCCCATCCCCCCAACCAAACCCCCTTGATCAAATGTCACTGAATCACAGCATGCAAACTTATACAAGGGGTCACTGTTTGATTAAAAGTACTTGTATTGTGCTATGCCATTCTGCTACTCACAGTTTCACTTTGGAACCCCCTGACCCCCAGATCAAATTTTACTGAATCATGCCATGCAAACTTTGCTTTTCAATCCAGGTACTTGTATCTTATGTGCAAGGAACCTAACAATTTTTCAGTAAATGCCTTGGCTCAATGACTGGAAAAGTTACTTTTAACCACAATGGATTTACTGTGAAATTTATGAAGCATACCAGTAATAATGTTCAATATCCTTTTTAAGAATTATATTAATTCCTAAGTACAGTAAAAGCTTGTGGTTTCACACAATTCTGTTGTTGTATAAAAAACATTGACTTCCTAAACTCTTGCCTATGTAACAAATTATTTAACTTTTGCTAACATGAAAACATTCATAGTAAGAGAAATTAAATTGTCATCTTGGACCTTGATACATGATGGTTATATCCAGTGCCTTTACAATTAATAATAACTTGATGTATAGACAGGACTTCCAAGAGTCCTTAATAAATGGGCCTTGAAAATCCTCAGAGCTAACGTCTGATAGTTACATCTGAACGCGTTAAACTATGGCTATACCATTATATACTATATATATATATATATATACTATACCATTGTTGTAATAGCTTACTCAGTTGGAAATGCCTGTTTCTGAAACTTGTGAGTATGGTTCAACTGAAATGATTGTAGTTTTCAGTAACAATCTCTGGCATGTATAGATCGTGTTAAATTACAATAAGTTTATGCCAGTTAAACATAAAATCCTCTATCTTCTCTTTTTATGTGTACATATCTTTTGCATTTTCCTGTTATGTTGTTCTCTTACTACATTGTAGTAGTTAACGAGGAATCCAAACGCAGTGACTCACATATGAGAGCATTCTAAAGGCATTGTTTCTCTAGAATAATTCAGTTCTGTCTTGATTTCTGTAGATATTCATCTATTTAAGATCCTGGCTGCTTGTCCAGTTTTGAAACAATCAAACTGGAGACAAAAATCCAAATATGTTACATTTGCTATAGAACTCAAAATTAGTATTTATTTGCAATGCATTCAAATAGTTGTTCTGGAACAACAAGTGGTGGTCCCATCAGATTTATGTGTTGTATTATCTGGCAAGATTCCGTATTTTCTTGAAACATTCCCTGCAATTGTGACTGCAGGTGTTCTTAATTAGAAGCTAGTTCTTACTTTTAATTAAGCATCAATTAATTATATAGTTCTGATTTATGAAACCACTAAAACCATTAGGCAACTGAGTTTGACACATCTGTTCCAGAATGTTAATTAAAGATTGTGTTGCACTGTGGCTCCTCTACATAATAATGACCTTTTTCCACCCTCTCGAACTTACACAGTTTTTAAAGTTTGGAAAAAGAATGGGATTAAATCATTTAGAGATTTGTATATAAATAATGTTTTTGCATCCTATGAACAATCACACTCCAAATTTACTGTCCTATCAATACTATTTTTTTATCTCCGAATTAGAAACTTTGCTAAACGAAATCTGCCCAATTTTCTTCACCTCCCACCTACTTCTATTCCAGAAGAAACACTGATCAGTCTTGGGGACTAGGACAGTATTTCTATAATATATGAAAACATTTAATGTCCCTTCCTTTTAAAGGATCCAGAGTACAGTGGGAAAAGGATCTCTTACTCAACATTTCAGAAACGGAGTGGAAGGCAGCCACACACAGAATTCACTCTAGCTCCATATGTGCAAAACATTAAATAATTCAACTCATAATCTTTTATCGAGCACATCTATCTCACTTAAAATTGTCCAAAATGTTTTCAGGGCAAGATCCAACCTGCAAACGTTGCAATGAAACTCCAGCTTCACTGGGCCACATGGTTTGGGCGTGTACCAAATTAACATCATTCTGGACAAAAATTTTTAAATGCCTATCAGACAACCTTGGTGTCACAATCACTCCTAACCCATTAATAGCTGTGTTTGGTCTACTCCAAGAGGGCCTTAAAGTGGAGAAGGACACACAAACTGTAATTGCCTTGTTTTTCATTTTAGTCAAGTCCCTTTTCACTCACTAATAACCAAAAATGACAGTGTATTTTAAAATAAATGTATTTTAGAAATATTAAACCATGGCTGACATAACATGATTGACCAGCAGAAATTAATCTTTGGGAGATTACATACTTACACATAACAGCATAAGGTATTTAGTTATGGAGGTGCAATTTGAGTCATGAAGCCTCAACCAGTCTCAAAATATAGAGCTGATGAGTAAAGAAAACTTCCTGAAAATATGTAATCAACTGATCTCAGCATTTTATATTAAACATATTTACTATATTTGCCTTCTTGGTCTGTCTCAGCATTAAATATATGTGATGCTCATGTTCTTCTTTGATTTCTTCTCATGTAAGTAATTGCTTAAAAATTATTTACAGTTTTCCTCACAAAAGTTATTAAAACTACAGAGTCGGTTCTTTAATAGATTGTGATAAGTATGACTACATGTTTTTACTTCAGTAACCTAGGCTGATTATAAATAGACAAGCTGTGCCAGTCTGTTCTTATCAATAATTCTTTCTTATTATGTTCAGCACAGTTTCTGCATGTTGAGATTCAATGTAGTAAAAGAGAAGTAATTGTTTAATGATAACTCGGTATGGTAATGTGCTTTGGAAGGCTGTAAACATTTTATTGCAGTTCAAACATTTTTATTACGTAACTATAATTGAAGCAGTACACACTCAAATCAAAAAGTCTCTTCAACCTCTAGTAAAATAATGCAAAATGAAATAAAGTGCTACAGAGAAGGTGTTTTGGATGGCCAGAATCTGCTCCCACAGAAATTGGTGCAAAGTAAAATACAACCCTAAATGGAGGTATCAGCCTGTTGCACACATACACACATGGCTAATTTGGAATTGACAGTTGTCTTCTACTTGTGTATCTTTGAAATGTGGAAGGAAGCCCAGGTGAATCTACAATGCCATTTAGTACATCACTATACTGCTCAGCTGAAAATTAATTTTGGTTTATTTTAGTTGATCTTTTTTTCTTCTGTTCATAAGTGATAAGTAAGTCATAAGAAAGATTTAAGCTTGTCTGTTTTCCCCTTACAGGTTCCCAAAAACAAGAGCTGGTGTGTAAAAGATTGGACGACAACTCAGTTGTGCAGAATAGCTATTGTGACCCAGACAGTAAACCCCCAGAAAACCAACGGACCTGCAATACTGAGCCCTGTCCGCCAGAGTAAGATGAGAACATTTATCAGTTCTGTAACCGGCACTGGAGCACTTTTTTTTCTATATACCATATAGTGAACTTGGGATAATTTTAAATACATTTACTATATATTTTAGAAATACATTAGGGTACTTTTTTACAGGAATCCTTTGTATGTTTTAAAAAATAACTTTGGTAATCTCCCTACTGGCTAATTAGGCCAAATAAGTAAAACATTTTTCATAATTTCATGTGGTAGTCTAAGCCTTGTTAATGAATGTGACATCTAAAATATTTTGTCTCATTTTATGTCTGTTATGAATGTCAGCACATTTGTTGACTTTTCCCAGGCTTAATTCATTTTTTACTTTTGCTTTGTTTTAAGATTTGTTATTTTATTCTATTGTTATGTTTTGAATTTGCCACAACAATATTTTAATTTGTAGTGATTGCCACTATTTTGGGCATCTGTTGCTATGATGTGACAGTTTGTTGGGGGTGTGGCCTGAGAACTCGTGACACATAATGTCATCAGTGCAACCAGTTCCAGCGAGAAAGTCGTTTGTCCAAATTTGTGGAAACTGTAAACTGCACTGAACTCACAAGCAGATAGCAAACCTAATATAGACCTGGAATCAGGAGGCACTTGATAAATGATTTAACAGGCAAAGACTGATACTGGAAAGACAAAGATCTAATTAACAAAACCCAAGACGTGATATGAAATCATAGTACAGTAGAAGAAACATAGCTAGAGTGTTAGTAATCAAATTAATTCTTGTAACCAAACCCAAAAGAAGGACATAATTTATAGTCAATGGACAGAAAAAGATTTGAAACCAGATATCTAAATTTAAAAGTCATAAGTAATGTAATAAGGCAAAGTTTCCTGGTCATAACCAAAAAATCTGGATGACCAGGAAGTGTATGGTGCTGAACTTTATGCCATCATGGTAATGATGTCATGTATCACACACACCTAGTCATTCTGCCTTGCAATAGCATAATGACCAAGATGTAAAACCTCTCCTTATATTGATGCCCGCAAGAAAAAAAAAATGTCACGATAGTAGAACACAAAATGATTTTAACATTATTAAAAATGCATAGAAACACAAAACATAAATGTAACTACTAGGTTCCTTGTTCTTTAAAACCCCTTAAAACAATATTTCTCATATTTTAAAGAACAAGAAATTGCTGTTAAAGAATAAACAAACACCATATTATGACATAGCCCCCATTGTCAGGTTTGCCCAGGTTTTCCAATTCCTCAATAAAAAAAAATCAGGTTTGCCAGTTCCTCAATAGCATGGGGCTGTGCTGCTCACACCCAAGAGCTGTCCTGGGGACAATAACTTCACCAATGCTTGAAGCATTCCACATGGATACTATGGCATCTAGAATACACAAACTTTAATACTTCATGCTCGTCACTTTCCTCCGGTTAAACTAGAGAAGGGATGGTTATGTTTTTGAGATGCTAAACAGTCTGACACTGGATCCACCCTTTTCCAATTATACTAAAGTCCAATACATTTAAAAGGTAATTTCCAGGATGAAACTCTCAAGCCGATGTCTCATGTGAGTCATATTTTCTGTCCAACCATAATCCCTGGTACCACCCTATGTTTTCAGTCCTCCATCTTTAAGTTCTCAAGAACCTGATTCCAACTTACAGTAACTTTAGTTGACACTTGTGTTCCGACACACTTGGGACCAAAGAAGAAAATGAAGGAATTCAAAGAATTCATAGAGTCAGATATTCAAAAGGGGCCTGTGATGTCCTTGAACCTGGATACCTTCCTTGACTGAGACGAACCAGTGCAATGAGGTCATATAACCCAGTAAGAAATGGTGCAATGTGCTTTGTGCTTGTATTTTGCAACAGTCAAACACGCAAAGTGTAAACCACGCAGTGCAAAGTCTTCATCCTTAATAAATAATTCAAACCATAAATAATCTGTAATAAAAATAAGAGCTAATATGGAGGTTAAAAAAATATAAAAATGAAAATAATACATAAATAAAACAGGGTTAAAATCACTGTCAGGAACTGTCCTTTCAAACACTCAGTTTTGAACTATGGTGTTTCCTTCTCCACCATGTCTGTACTACTCATCCATCAGGGTCTACTCAGCCCACAGTGATGCCTGCCATCAAGCACAGTCAACCTTCACATGTGCTTTTATCCCTGCCACCTCACTCAGTCACCGATGTGATGCCCCATGAGCCCTGCTCCATCTCCCATCTGCCACCACCACACTGCCTTCAGGCGGGAGCCCACCTGGAGCAGTTGGTCGCTGCTGTTCCTGGAATGCTCATCAGGAGTGACCCTGTCTTTGTGAGCACAGGCCATGCACTCCTTATGGGGCATTAACCCTGGCTGCTTGCCTTCTTCTTGCTGCACCAACTCAGCCATACTACCTGTCTTTTCCTTCTCTTTTGATGTAACCTCCATGCTTTCTTTCCTCAGTATTTCCTCTTTAATGCTCTTGTGGGCGCAGCACCTTAGTTACTAAATGTGGAGCACCGATGTGGAGCAGCTGTGGAGCAATTAAACAATTAGCACAGTTCCATTCTGAACACCTTGCGGCATCAATTTTTTTAATTAAAGACTCACTCTGCCACAGACCCCTGTCATGACAGGGACATTTTTGGTACTTAATAATAAACCACATTCCGTACAAACTCTGGTATAGGTAAAAGGTCTGTACATTCTGACTGAAAGGAATGAACAGTACATCAAACAAATGTCTTTAAGTCCAGATTCGTTTTCTCTGTGTGGAAATTGGCACCCAGATAGTAACCCATCTCCCGATTCACTCTCTCTATTTAGGTATTGATCTCCAGGTGGTAGCCCAATATCAGATTCACCTCACAACTCATCTTTTTACAAAAGTACTTGAATCTCCATGGCTAACCCTATGGTTTTATCCATTACAGAGCCATATAGGCTTGAGGTAATACTGATGAGTTCTTCGTTATGCTTTTCTTGCTTGGTTTCAAATTTATTGTCTAGAATATAACTGTTCCATCTCAGGATCCTAGATGTTAACAATTCATGATTCTGTACTGACTGCACAGGCAGTCAAGCAGACTTAAAATGGAACTTGAGTCAAAGGAAGGATCAAGAACGTATTTAACTGGCAAGGCTTGATATCAGGAAAACAAACATCTAGTTAACAAAGCCCACAGCATGAAACAAACCTGTAGTAGAAGCAATGTCACAAGAGGTCAGTAAACAAATTAATTTTTGTAAGGAAAGCCAAAACAAAACACATAATTTGTAGTCAATAGACAGAAACAAGATATGTTAACGTCATTAAAAAATCATAGAAACAAAAAATTAATGTAAGCAATAGGTTCCAGGTTCTGTAAAACCACTAAAATGCTGTTTTATAAATTTTAGAGACTAGGAATAGTTGTAAAAAATTAAACCAAAGGCCAGATCATAATACAGTATTTACCTCCTTAGTGTTGCATTTTTTGGCTTGAAAAATTACATATTTATTAAATCTGATTTTTCTACTGTAAAACATGCAAAACACTAGAAATGCAAAGTCAGAAGTGTAGAAAGTATAATAATGATACAAATAACAATATAAAAATTATGATTTAAACTTCCTCCTGCCTGTTTTCTCGTAGAGGTTTTGGGTCACCGGGGTGGTTTGAAGGTCATTACTACCACATTGCATATTTATTAACTCTGATCTTTGTACTGTAAAACGTGCAAAACACTAAAAGTACAAAGTATATACTGTCAAAATATGTGGTTTGTGTGGCATATCTTGAAGCACAGTGAAATACATAATCAAACGTCAAAGTCAGGACAATAGTAGCGTGATTCCTTGTGGATTTTCGTTCCAGACTGATCAGCTTTTGAACAACACTCTGCACATGTGCAATTGACACGAGCTTCACTTTCAAGTTCATCAGAATCACTTTCGATTTCACTGTCCATTTTAATTTCACTGCCTGAAGACAGATTCACTTTGTCATCATTGCTCATATCATTATCAAGAGTGTGTAACACCTGGGCTGCTATAAAAGGTTTCTTATGAGGCTAGGAGAGGACGTGTCTGCACCGTTGCATGGGTAACAATCAGGCCTGTCGATTACGTAAGACACACCTATATAGTTTCCCAAGCAACACTCGGCCCTAACGCTGTTGACACTTTTACAGCCCAAGTAATCCTTGGGTCTAATGCTTACGTGAGACACTTCTATTCAGTTGCCCAAGTGACGCTTGGGACTTACGCTTATAGCACTGTTTTTACAGTCTGAGTGATGCTAAAGAGGTTAATACTTTAATTAGTGATTCTTGATATAAAATAGTTTTTCATACTTATAGTTAAGTTCTTGAGATTTTGATTTTTGCATTGGGTTTTGAAGCAGAATCATTATGTCATTCTGCTTACGAATTCTGCCTGTGTGTTGGTTAATGTTTTCACTTGCTAGTCCTTCTGTGTCACCCTGGTCCCTGTTGATTTTTAGTCTGTGACAGAATGGTGTTGTGCTGTCTAGATGTCTACTTATAGGTACAAGAAAAAAGGTGTATAGAACTTATCTCGTCCAGCACTACCAGCTCTGTTACTGCTGTTGGCTGCATAAGTAATATTACATTTACTTTATAGAGATGCCAACTGTAAGTGATGTAAGTGAAGTTACATTGTACAGAGTAATGGACTCTAAGTGATAAACCATAATTAGTGGCAGACTGATATAGCATCCTATCAATCAGGCAACTTTATTAAGTTTTCTGTTTTATAAATTCAGCACTTGTGCTGTCTTTATAAATTCAGCTCCAACTGAAACATTCTAGCAGTACTTTACATTTAAGTTTATTGTATGTTTGTGATTAAAAGTATATACTGTAAACTTACCAAGGGTGAACTGTATGAATTTTTGTTTGTACAGTATAATTTATTCATCTTCCTGTTGTATGTCTGTCCTTGTTCATTTTGAAAAGTTAACCATTTCAAAACTTCAGTTATTTTGTTTATTAGTGACCCAAGAGGGTGTTGGACAGCTGTTCACAAAATGTCCTGTGTGCATTTGCCTTTATGGAAATAAGATAAACTTCTTTGCTCTGGATAAATATATGCATTGACACAAAGCTGTTTGTACAGTATCTTAAGTAAAAGCCTTAAGTTTTTATCATCAATGCTAAGTAGGTCACTGCCAAATCCTCCCCATTTCTTTTAGAATTGTTTTAAGTAGTATTGCAGGATTTGCCTCAGTTACCCATGTGCAGCTTCATGCACTGATTTACTTCTAGCAAAAATCTAAGACAGGTGGTTCATATTCCTCGATAGCTTTGGACTGAACCATTTACAAACCCAATTGAAATTCCAAGAGTTTTATGAAACTCACTTCTTTCTGTTTAGGTATATAAATTATTGTGATGAATATGGGGCAAGATCTTCTTGACAAGTTATATATGAGTTTTGAAATTTGCTGAATAAATAAGCCTGTATAAACAAAAATTAAGACTGGGGAATGTGCAACACATGATATCATTACTGTGGCAGTATAATGGTCAGCGTCACACACTTTCTGGTTGTCCAAGTTGAGGGATATTTTTATATAAATCTTAGTGTGCTGCTTGTTATGATCATTCTTGATTTTGTGGTTATGGCCATTTTTTGGCTTTAATTTGGTTTGGTTTACGTGATAATATCCTGACTTTCGATCCTCTCACTATGTCATTGCTTACTCTGGATTTTCTCTCACATCTTGGGCAGTGACAATGAGCTTATCTTGTTTTCCCCATCACTTTCCATTTCCTGATCTTTAAATAAAACTTTCCTAAGACTGCTCTTTTCTGCTCAGTCCCCACATTAGCATGATTTTTCACTTAATATAGTAAGCTAATTTCTATGATGAAGAAATAATTTTGTGTACATGAACATGAAGTCATGAATTAATTTGGCAGTGCTCCATGCATTTTTCAGATATTCATCATTCCACTGGGGAGTAACTGAGTTAAATAGAGTAGCAAAGCCCTTTAACCCGTGTTGATATCTATGTATGTGACAGGTTCCCTTTGGCTGTGTGTGAGAAGTTCAGGGTCTCTGTAGCATGTGACATCTGTGTCAGAGAAAACATATTTACTTAATTTGCTGTTAATATTTGACCAGGCATGGTCTAAAATGGCAGTATATAATGCTACTAAGATCAGCATCACTTACAGCTTCCATGTGGCCCTCTAAAGATTAAATAATTTTTTCAGTTCCATGGGATACATATGATCTTACAATCTCATATACACTGATACATATGAGCTTTTCATGTACACTCATGTTGACTCAACATTGTTTCAGTAGGCAGGCATCAATAAGTATAGTGTTGCTCTCAGTTGTCGTGTTTGGAAGCCAGCTGAGTACATTTTATACATTTCTTCTGATTTCTGTCATTCACCGTCTTTACTTTTAAATTTAAATTTGTATTTTTTTGCAGTAATATTACTTTGTTTAAAGGAATCCATTACATTTTAAAGCACATTTTTTCATATGTTACACATGTGCACTTTCTGAGCACATTTTACTGTTTTGCACTGCATTTTCCAAGGGATCAATTTTTTAAAAAGTATTTCAGTACCAAGGTGTTTTATAGATAATGTTTGAGTTAGTTAATACAGGCAGATATCCAGTCTGTCTGTATTTATAGTCAAAAGGTGAAGAAAGCTCTAGCAAACAAAATGTAGGGCCAGCATAGTTAACTTTTTGTGTTTCTGTCCCATTTGGCTTAGGTTAGAGACACTTTACTACCATTTTTCAAATCTCAAATATCCATCTACATGTATGCTAATTTCTCCAGGTTGTTGTTTAAACCATTGTGTCTCCAAACATGAACCTTTGTCATCATTGTCTGCCCAGGATTTATGTTTGTAAAAATTGTTTGTCACTGGATAGCCTTTCTTTGAGGTCATTGCATGTTCTCATAGAGCCATGTCAGTCAAGAATGCAGCTATTAACAAATGACACAAATGCAAAGTGATTAAAAGATTATATAAAACAATAGTTTACAAATTACTTTTATTTTTAAAACATTATTGTGTTTGCTTACCTGCCCATTTCATCCAATTGCCTTGAAATATTATACAGGTGGTTTATCGGTGACTGGACAGAATGCAGCAAAACATGTGATGGGGGAATGCGCTCTAGAACCGTACTTTGTATCCGAAGAATTGGGCCAGCAGAAGAGGAAACTTTAGAAGACAGTCACTGCCTGACACATCGACCAATAGAAAAAGAGGCCTGCAACAATCAGTCTTGTCCACCTCAGTGGGTAGCCTTGGATTGGTCAGAGGTAAAACTTCACAAATTATATCTGTAACTTGAGCATTAACAGTTTAAGAAAAGGACACATGGTATTTTTAACAAAATTGAGCATTGCAGTTATGATATAATCAATCACTGTATAACTTGCACTATGAAAGCTTTGCTTTAAAAAATAAATGTAATATTCTTTCTTGTGCTATGGGTTTATAATAGATTAATTATGTAGAGAGTTAAAAATCGAGGCAGAGAAAAGGAGAGTACAAGGAAAAGTCAGCATTCAAAGGTTTAAATATGAACATATACAGTAAGGATTTATATGCTGAATCGCTAGCAAATTCTTAAATCTGGTCTAGTGTTTACTTGCACTCAGAGCAAACATGAACATTTTTTCCTCCTTGTCAACATGTGTGTGAAGCAAATATAGCATGTTTGCCAGAAGCAAGGCAAATTCAGCCACCTCAAACCTTTTTTACAAAGTAAGAGGCCCTTGTGCTTGTTCAGACAGCTCCTGTGCACACAATCATAATCTGGTTTACAGCTGGCTATCTGTGACTTTCCCACTGAACTTTCTGATGGATTATTCCATGCATCTTTTACAATTACAGCCAGTATGTTTGCCTTGGTTTTAAAAAGAAAAGCATTGGGACTATACTTGATCCTTTCTTTGGTTAAAAAAAAGATTTAGTAAATAGATCAAATATACTTCAAATAATGTCAACCGAGTGTTGCATGTGAAAATGCATCCCAAATTATACTGCTAGACTGCTGTACAAAAGATGATTGCATACTATATATACTTATAAGCAAGAAAATGTAGAACAAATGATGATCATCAAAAATGTTACTTGTGTTTAATGCAAAGTTTCCTTTATAGTATCTGTACTCAAAGGGAGTATACTCATTTCTCCTAAATTGTACTCTTTGTTATATACAGTACAACTAAGCAGAAATCCATTTGCTCACTTTATAGCATTACTAATTATAAGCATTTTACCAGTTACAAATATTAGGTGCTGTGGCTTCTAGTAGAGTGAAGGATGTAGCCCTTACATCACCACTCTTTCTGCACCTGTGATGACCTTAAACTCCTCTGCACTAATTTATGTATATCTCTGTGGTTTGGTTAAAAAGGCTGTTTTTAGATTGTTGGTGGAGGATGGTCACTGGTGTCCTAATTTTTTATGCCTTTACTGATTTTATACTTAATGAGTTTCAGCAAATCAAATTGCATGCAATTCATTTTGCTATACCAGTATTACCAACATAAAGTTAATTTAATACACCATGCCTCAATTTATGACGTAAGAACAATGGAAGTTCTCATTACTGTGTTTATAACTCATAGAAGAATGCTTTGAATTCATCAGTCTTCTCTAAGACTAACTGTCTTCACACAAAGAAATTTTAACACCATAGTAACTCTCCAAGATATTGAAGTTTTTCTTAACTATCATACAGAGTGATAAGAAATCCACAGTACTGTATACACAAAAGAACCATAGAAGCATCTTCAGACCTCTGTAACCAGTGCCTACATTCTTGAGACATCAGCTGTAAAATAAACCTCAAACAAAGTATTTATGCTTTTGTTAAACTTGCAAGATGCCTTCTGGGTAATCTTAATCAACTTAAAAGTGACATGATAGCCTTTCATAATTTAAAACAATTTTATTCAAAATTAAGGATGAAACATTAATATAAAAGTATTTTTAATCTCCTCAAATTAAAATTAGTTGTGGATATGACCCTGTCAGTCAGTGCTATAGTCTACAACTTAGAGGGCAGTCCACTGATGATGTCCACTATATAAATCTTAAATGCGCTTAATAGAAAACACCTATAATTATCACAAAGTACACAGTCTGATGATATATTATACTGCTATTCTGAAACAACTCTGTAAGATCAGGGTAAAGGAGGAAGTGAATGGATGGGCACCCCAGCCGAGTTGATTGGTGGGACTTTTCCCATTTAAATGGAAGGATACAGGGAGCTATGCGTTCCCACAGTAGGCTGGATGGCAGTATCTGTCTAGTGTGGCTCCTATTTGAACACTGGCAGTGCTATCTCCGAGTTGTAGTCCTGGTGGACAGCCCTATTGGGGGCCTTGGGTTCCACTAGAATGAGCTTCTTAGGGCAGGCTTACCTATCATGAATAAATCCTACCCTGAGGCAAAAGTGCTTCCTGGTTACAGCACTTATGTCCTGGAAGTATTCTAAAGTTCAGGTTAACAAGGCACCTTTTGACTAACCCAGTAGAGTTAAAGTTGGAAGAAGAATAGGGCAACACTGACCTAGAATGGAGGTGGAAGAAGAAAAGTTTAACTGTGAAGTATACCATTTTTTGTGGAAGAAACCTATCTAATGTATTTGTTTTAAAAATGAACACGTTTGAACCTAGGATATACGTCTGTGTAGTTGTGGTCTAGGGTCAGGGTCTATGATACCCCCTAGTGTCCACACCACTTATACTGACATAATGCATACTGTTTATTTGAAGAAACCATATTATTTTCTGTGTGAAATTTACTACCCATCTACTATAGTTGTGTAAGATTAATTAAAGCATATAGTTAAACTTCAAGTGTTGTTTTGTAAAGCTAGATTTCTACAGGGTGTAGTGGTTAGACCTGTTGCCTTACATCCAGGCTTTGGGTTGTGTGTCCATTTATTGTCTATGTGGAGTTTGTACATTCTTACTCTGTCTGCATGGATTTTCCTTGGGGTGTCCAGTTTTCCTCCCAACAACATGTATGACAGCTTTAATTTCAAACTGTATTCATGTGCTTGAGGATGTATGCATGACTGGGCACCACAATGGTTTGGCATTTTCTACAGGGTTAGTTTCTGTTTTCCACTCAATGTTTCAACACTAGATTCTAGCCTCCAACCACCCCAAATCATGTTATGCTAGTCTAAGAATGTTATTTTTTAACACAAGCTGGTATTATGCTTTTAACAGAAAGAAAAGAAAGAGACAAATAAATATTAATGGGATTTATAGAGTCCCAATCCATAATTATAATGAATCTCTATTGTTTCTGGGAAAATGGTATAAACCAAAACCCACTCACATTGTCTTGGGAGAAATACTACTGTATTTGTTTTTTACAAGCAGGTTCATTGTAGAAATAGATATATTTGGAATCCAGTAGATGCTCACTCCATTTGTAAAGGTATACATATTTTAAAAAGTTCTATTGCACTGTGCTTGTGAAATGCATTGTGATGTTCCCTGTAAAAGACATATGGTATGTCAATCATAGCTTTCATGTAGGACATTATTCTGAGACACTCAAAACCTTCCTGTTTGAAATAAGTCATAGTTACTGAAACATTAAAAGTTTTTAGGAAATTTCTGTCACTGCTTTTAGTTAAAATTGTGTATGATAATGTGTTGTTGTTTTTAATAATTTTTCTGGTGTTTATTCAGTATTGTGTTAATAATAAACCCTTGTGTTTTATTTTTCATCACCAAGTGTACACCAAAATGTGGTCAAGGTTTTAAGCATCGCATTGTCCTGTGCAAAAGTAGTGACCTCAGCAAGAACTTTCCACTTAACCAGTGTCCAGAGGGTAGTAAACCACCTGTGAGGATTCGTTGTACACTTGGCCGTTGTCCACCTCCTCGTTGGGTTACTGGAGAATGGGGTTTGGTAAGTCAATATTTTTAGGCTGAAATTAATATTAAATTCCAGTCTGTTTATTACATTTATTGAATAAAAATTATAAAGCAAAATGATTTACTATTTTTAACAAGTATTCTGTATACTTTTGTATTTGCCTAATATATTAGGAAAAATTTAATTCATATTTAACAGGCATAATGTATACTTTAATGATTTTAATTTTTTTTTCAAGATACATTTTGAGAATATAGTACAATGCATCATTGAATCAATCATCAATAAAAATGTTTTGGACCTGGAAATACATAGTATATCTCAAAATAAATATTTGCTGTTGAGTATTTAAACATGTTTAGAGGCATGTCAGTCATTGTTTAAGTTTATATTTAAGTGTTGTGTAGTACAGTGAAAATGTGGGATTATGCATAGCTAGGTTCCCATACTTGTAAAATATTTCAAGTGAGTAAGAGATACTGGCCCAAAAGACAAATATGACAAATATATAGTGGGGACTGCAGGATTGGTAGTATATTATTGTTTTTGATTCACTGTGTGTAAAAAAGTTTTTTGATTGCAATAAATTCTTCTGCCTGTTATACATATTCTGTATATTTTAAGGCAAGATTGACTATTAGACATTCTTTGTAAATCAGAGAGATAATGCATCAACAACATAAAGATTGTTGATGTGGAAGATATAAGTGCTTAGGAATTACAAAGTTCATGAATATGTCTAAGAAACAAAGTATTTAAGAGTTGACACTGCTCTTGATCACACTTAACCTGATAACAATAAAGAGAAGGATTGCTTTTGATTGCCATGTTTACCATAACACTGTCTGAATTCTTGCCTTAATCCTGGCTCTAATGAGTGACAGAACAGTGAAACAAAGATCCAAGAAGACTTATGGTGTCCTACCTTTGTGTGAGGAAGATCCTGGATGTTCTTTCTCCAAAGGGAACACCAACATCATGCCCTTGCTATTTGTGAAGGAATTTGGAAAAAGTACTGCCTAATGAAATGGAAAGAGAGCAGCATAAACTCCAGTACTTTTATGGGTCCTGACCATTAGAAATATTCAGGTGCATTAAACATTATAATGGCTAAATAAAGGCAGGCTTTGACTTAAAATGTAAATGGAAAAATGATTGCTATTGATTGTTGGCACCCATTTAGAGAATAAGCTAATATCATCGATACAGTTCTCGAGGTGGTGCTTATGAGATACCACAAATGGTGTTTTGGGTTTAGAGTTGCACCTGCAGTTGTACATCGTGTGACGTTTTGGGAAGGGGATCAAGAATTCCTTCATTGAATTTAAAGGGAAACAAGTTGTACTATTCATGCGAAACAAATGATTGGAACAGGTAGGGTATCTGTCACACTACACAGATTTTCTAACGATTTTCAGTCAAAGATTATTTTACCATGGTGAGAATGATGAGAAAGAGAAATGAGGAGCCATCTGTTTAGGCTATACAATTATATCTATTTAATATCCACATTCTGGAAAGAGTATTGTAGATCACAGACTGGAGCTTAATACACAACAATGCACAAGTAAGATGTTTGGAAATTAACACTAAACAGCAATAAAATCCAAAGAGAAGATGAAAGGTCAGGAACCTGAAATCACCAAATGAAGAAACACTAAAGTACTGAATGGCTTTCTCAAACGTTACAATGCAAAATAACAGTGTGAAGAAGGAAAGCATAGTTCTCTTATTATTACCCAATTCCTTTTTCATCACATAACTGCAACCCACTTTTTATTGCCAAGTAACAGCTGAAGAGAGGTGTGTCAAGGAAAAAGTACTGCAAATGTGAAAGGAGCCAATAGTGCAGCCCAGTCCACATACTAACATAAAGGCTAAACATTTTCATTTCTGTATATGGTCACTTCAGATATTGATGTGCAGTGGAAGGAAGAAGTAGTATTACTGTAATTAACTGACTTTGTTTTTTATAACTGCTATCAAGTATGGTAAACACATTTAGCTTCATTACTCTAAACATAAACTATAAAAGGTTGTGTAAAGGAGGTGAATGATTTAATTGAAAATTAAACAGCAATGGGTCACTTTATAATAATAATAATTCTTTACATTTAGATAGTGCTTTTCTCACTACTCACTAATAGAACATTTCTTTCTTACTTAAAGGTATTTGGTAGATTTTCTGTAATTTATTGGCTGCAAATTAGTATTTTGTTTTTTTTTAATCTAATGCGAATTGTTGATGAACTTTTTCATGTTCACGTCAATGGTTCACAGTTCACACCCACAATTAACGTAACTACATTTACTTTTATGTGCTTGGCGGAGGCTTTTATCCAAAGCGACTTACAACAGAGGTAAACATAATTGAGCAACTTTAGGCTAAGACCTTTTGTCCAGCAAGTGTAACTGGAACAGGTAACAAAAGTTGATTGCCACAAGTGAAAAGAGGTAATAACTAATAATTTACAATCATAGATTATAATCAATAAGACAATTAAAATTAAACAACAAATAACCAACAATATAATAGGTCACAGAACATAGTTTTTGTTTTCCTTTGATCAATTAGACAGATATTCACAGAACAGATGGGTCTTCAATTGCTTCTTAAATACATTGAGAGAGTAAGCAGCACGGATGGAGGTGGGTAGCGCATTCCACCAACTGGGAACTATACAGGAAAAGAATCTGGATTGAGAATTGATACCACGCAGAGGTGGCATCAGCAGATGTTGTTCACTGGCAGACCTGAGTGGGTGAGATGAAGAGTAACACCTCACCAGAGTCTTCATATACACTGGTGCTGACCCATTGACTACTCTGCAGGCAAGCATCAGGCTTTTGAACTTAATGCATGCTGCTACAAGGAACCAATGTAGCGAAGTGAAGAGAAGAGTGACATCTGCCCATCTTGGCTGGTTAAATATAAGACAGGCCGCTGCATTTTGAATCATGTGCAGCAGCTTCATAGTGCATGCGGGTACTCCAGTCAGAAGGGAGTTGCAGTAGTCTGGATGTGATACGACCTGAGCCTGGACCAGACGTTGTGTTGCATACTCTGTCAGATAAGGTCTGCTCTTGTGGATGTTGTACACCAAGAACCTGCATGAATGAGAACAGTAGAAATATGGTTAGAAAAATATATTTGCTCATCAATCACCACCCCAAGGTTGTGTACAGACTTAGAAGGTGTTAGTGACAGTGATCCAAGCTTTACAGAGATGTAGAGTTGAAAAGACTGGATGGCCGGGATCACAAGAAGCTTGGTTTTTGCCAAATTATGTTTTTAGATATAATGGTCTATAGATCTGTAAGCCTGGCAAATTTGCATAGGACTGGGCAGACTGGCAGCAAGTGTATGATAAAATATGGGTGGTAATGACTCTGTGTGTGTGGTAAATGGTAAACTGAGATGCAAGACTTGAAAAAAATGAGAGGACTAGTGATTGTTTGATGTGGATTTATAGAATACAGTGGAAATGGCCAAGGACTGGGCACTCTCTTGGATTGAACTTATGCTATTGATGTGTTATAGGAATGATGGAAGTGCACATTATTGGAAGATTATGGAGGTGGGGCTGCAGACATCATTGTGTGGGTTTTGGTAGAATGGCGAACTGGGGAAGTTGGTAGAGCATTGGTCAATTTAGAGATGTAGTATAAAATTTGGGTAGCAGGTGCACCTGTTCCTTTCCACGTCTATAGGGCAATGTATGGAAAGAATAACAGAACTGTGCATGTCACAGACTGACGTTTTGGAGCACAGTAGAAATGGGAAAGCTGGCATCAGATTGGAAAGCATGGTGAAAAGGGTATAACACATTTTAGCCTGGATGTGTCCTATGGTTCTGGTACTGGACAGACTAAGATGTGCCTGGTCTCCAGGCTTGGCAAAGTTTTGTTTAGCCGCTAATATATCTTTTATCCAATTTTTTTTTCAATAAAATGTTATTTTGGTTAAGAATGTGCATTGCTTCTTTCTGATTTGCTTATAACCACTAGAACTGAACAAGAAGTGTGGTGTGGTCTGAAATTTTGTCCTGTACGGTGTTTATAGCATTCTGTCAGAACTAGTTGCAGATTTTACAACTTATAACTAGAATGCAATTAAACTTTGACTAACAGCACGTGAAGAATCCGCCAATAAACATTTGAGCATCATTTTTTTTTTAAATCATCATCCCACCAAAAGTTTTTATAGGATTATTTTTTTTCTGAGTTTTCATGCAGGTTGTATAGTGTAGCAAGGCACTAAAGCTTGAACCACAAGGTTGCCAGTTCAAACTCTCATTCAACTAATTTGACACATCATTTAGGTAAACTAACAAGCAAAACCACAAAAAATTAGGTTTAGAGTTAGGGTATTAAAATTACTTGTATCTGGCAAAAAGCTGAGTTCTAATATTTAACATCTTTTACAGGTTTGCATTTGCTTTGATCCTTTAATCATTTTAAGAATGATTTTTTTACATTAATAAGTATATTTGGTTTTGTTATTTGTTTTGGAATGTAGTTTCATTGTGCTTTATGGATTGTTTATCAGTCTTACATTTAACAGTAGCATTTCTCAAATTTATTGTTCACCTTTTATATGGAAATAAAGAAGTTCGGTTTATGTTTGTATAAAATTGAAGCATAAACCTGTTCAACATAAAATGGATTAAATTCCTTTTTATGAACAGCTTCTAATAGCTCATCAAAATATTATAAGTTACAGTATAATGTCAAACATGTCATTACATGTAATCAGTATTGTAGTGTAAACATTCACTTACCAGTTATTTGTATTTTGCTTGCTTAAGTTAAAAAAAATTAGCTTGCATATTGTAATCTTTTTTAGTTAGCCAATAAAAGGTGTCATTTTGCTTGACTTCTCACTACAAATAAATAATAAAATTCAAAAATGATACATACATTACGTATAAGTGTATTTTCTCATACAGTACTTTTCAAAGTAATATTAATGTCTTCACAGTGCTCAGCACAGTGTGGATTGGGTCAACAGATGCGCACAGTACAGTGCCTCTCCTACACTGGACAAACCTCAAATGAATGTGCTGAAAATCTTCGCCCATTGACAATGCAGCAGTGTGAGAGCAAATGCGATGCCACTCCTATCTCCAACACAGAAGGTAGGCACAAGAAATTTAAATACATTATTACATTGGAATGCTAGTATATCAATCATGGAGGACTTTGGTGAAAGTGGAAAAACATACTTTTCAAGCTTAATAATTTGGAAAATACTATCCTGTGAATTAACTAACCTGTTGTGAAGCTTGTGTTATGCTATTATAAATTAGGTATGGGTCACACTGTGGTCGTTTTGGACACAACATATTAAAAAACTATTATGTTGTCAAGAAAACAATAATAAATTCTTTATATATGGTCCCACACTGAACCTTAATTAAGCTCTTCTACAGTTTATGAATACTCGGTTTTTAGCACACTGTGTTTCATTTCTGAATTTTTTATGGTAATATGTTTTTTTAATCTGAGTAAAAATATTTCACTAACACATTCAACAATGTTTAAAATCCTACAGAAAACATAAGCATTGAGCCACTATATATTTTATACTGTAAAGTCTAAAATGTAAAAATGACTACTGTTTTGTTATTGTCTCAATCTGGAATATCTTTACTTAATTTTGGGTGCATAATCAGAACTACGTCTTGTTCAATAATTCATAAATAAAAATCATTATTACTGTATTTATATTGTGCTTTTGGATATTTGGACTCCCTGTGTCTGCGTGGGTTTCCTCCCACAGTCCAAAGACATGCAGGTTAGGTGCATTGGCGATCCTAAATTGTCCCTAGTGTGTGTTTGGTGTGTGTGTGTTTGTGTGTGCGTGTGTGTGTGTGCCCTGCGTTGGGCTGGCACCCTGCCCGGGTTTGTTTCCTGTTGGCTGGGATTGGCTCCAGCAGACCCCCGTGACCCTGTAGTTAGAATATAGCGGGTTGGATAATGGATAGATGGATATTTAAAGAAAACATTCAGCAACACTTCTAATGACTATTGAGACAATTATTTAGGACAGATACTGAAAGTTTCAGAAGTCTGACTTTTAATGATGTGAAAAAAATTCACAAGTATTTTGGCTTACCATACTTAGAAAAATAAAATTAACATTTAGAAATCTCTTGAAATAATTTCCTGATCTTTTGGAATATCTAAAATGTATTTTAGATATCTTAAAAGGAACAGAAAGCTTTTTTAATATAGCTAGAAATACATTTTTAATACTTCAAACTGGTCTGGTTGTTACTTCAAGATATCTTGAAATGTAATAAAGATATCTCAATGTGCGCTTTTAGGTAGCTTCACATTGTTTCACATTTGAGATAACTAATATACATTAGATATCAAAATACATATATTGATTTCTTAAAATAGGGGTTTCCTCTGTTTAAGAAATAAAAATATATTATATAGTCATTTCAAATTACTTATGTTACATTTTGCAATATCTTGCAATGGACAGAATATTCTACAGATAAAAAAAAGAAATTACAACATGAAATGATTTTGAAATAAATCTGAATTAGTTTCATATATCTTGACATCTATAGAAGGTCAATGTGATACATTTCAAAATGCATTTCAAATATGTTAGTATGTACTGTAAATATCTGAAAATACAAAAGAAATTAAAGAGATGTCTGAAAAAATGAACTGCACTTTAGGTGATCTGAAATTATGTTTGACATGTTATATCTCTGAATGTTAATTTGTCTTGCCATTCAGACTTTTAATCTCTTAAATTGTCATTTATATTGTGCAATGATGCAAAAAGGCTTACATTGTTAACTGTATAATGCATTTAGTATTTTAATATGAATAGTTTGTTATCTTAGAAAGCCGTCTTTATTGGCCTTTTCAGTTGTATGCATTAAAAAATTGCTTTACAGTGTAAACATAACGGAAATACTGTGGTGGGCTGGCACCCTGCCCGGGGTTTGTTCGTGCCTTGCACCCTATGCTGGCTGGGATTGGCTCCAGCAAACCCCTAAGACCCTGTGTTAGGATATAGCTGGTTGGATAATGACTGACTGACTGACATAACAGAAATATTGCATTCATGCTGGTCAAATGCACCCTGAAGGCATTTAGAGGACCCCCACTCACAAAGGGATTTGTCATTCACCGTCACCTAATCTTGAACTATTCCCAAAGACTTGCTGGCAGGTTTACAAATAATACGTGAATTTCTTTTACTAGGTCTGTAAAACCAATTAAAATAAGTACCATTTTCTTTTGATCTAACCATTATCCTCCTATTTACCACTACAGAGATATCTATCTTTGCAGCATCTCTACTTGATGAGATTAACCAACTGCTGGAGAGTCAGACCATGAACCATGCATGGATAAAACACAAAAGCAAAATCTCATTCTACAAATCATACATGCCATATTCAAAGCTGCAACAGGTCCTTCTAGACACTTGTGAAATGTTATAGTTGAGCTTGAAATACACTCGCTTGACAGAGGTAGTCCTGTTTGTGTTAACAACCAATCTCCTGACACCTCACTGAAAACTTTAGTTGCCTGAAAGCCAGGAATTGCAGCTGAGGTGAGGTTCTTCAAAACTGGAAGAAAAGTCTTTTAAGGCAAGGGATTTCACATTTTCAGTGAAGAGGCCATAAATCTAATTGACGTCTCAACTTCAACTAATTCTTTTTAATTTCCACTTTCAGGCTTCATATAACTTTCTTTCTTTCTTTCTTTCTTTCTTTCTTTCTTTCTTTCTTTCTTTCTTTCTTTCTTTCTTTCTTTCTTTCTTTCTTTCTTTCTTTCTTTCTTTTATTTTGCTATTGAATTTACCATGAAAACCTAAACCCAAAAAGTTATAGGTATGATACAAATCGTTTTTTATTGCAGACCTTACTTCTGCTTCCTTATCTTTTGTTTTTTGAGTAAAACATATATGAATGTTATGTGCTTAGTGCTACATGATCCCTGATGACAGCTTTAAATTTTCTCTGCACTTTTAACAGTTTACTAAGAAGTTTCTAAGACTTTGCCAGATCCACCAAATCCATTCATGTAGTTTCATCCTATCTTTCTTTCTTGTGTTAAAAATATTTGCATCTAAAAGTAGAATGTATTTTATTGCCCACTAATGGGGAGGAGGGTACCCTAGCTTCCGTGTAACTTTGTAATGGCCCTTTGTATATATGATGTAGTAATCATCACTTTTAAGCAGCTTTTATATAATAGTCTGAACAAGTTTTTCTTTTTGTATTATTTTAGGCAGCTCTTCTTAGAAGCTCTCTGTGGGAGAGTTTTGTGTTACTGAGGATTAGGGACTTCTGTAGATTGCAATCAGATGATCAGGATAATTTCTTTAAGAACCCCAAATTGGAAGCAGCTGTATCAGATTTTTCTTTAAAAGCCTGAGGTGGTGACACAAGCTTTTGAAAAGCATAACATGCTTTCACTCATGCAGACTTCAATAATCAAGCTTATTTGGCTTTATATCAATATAAAGTAAGACCATACCCTGCTTCTTTATGATAATCAGAATTAACTACATTTGAACAGAACATAGTTCGATTATAGTAGGTTCACCTAATCAGTGTGCTATGTTAAAATTATTGATTCCTTGAAGCCATGTTGTAGGTGTTTATTTCAAGGCTTTTGAGCTATTAATTTATTTCAACAGTAACAGAGGATTCCTTAGTCACCTTCTAAAACAGAAAATATGTGTCTTTTACTTAGTGATGGAACTTATACTACAGTATATAAACTTCGACTTTTCTACTGTTTTACTAGGTTACTTTTCCAAATGCTAGTTAAGATAGTTAAGTTAAGATGTATATCTGCAGTAGTCAAACTGGCATAAGTATGATACTTAGACAGTACTGAGTTTATAAGTAAAACACAACTTACAAATTTTACAAACACAAAAGTACAGATTGGAATAAGCATACAGTAAAACAGAAAAATGTTAAAATAATTAACATAAATTCTCCTCTGACAGACTAAGGCGTTTAAACCCATTTAATCTTCTTTGGAGAAGACTTCATGAGGACTGTATATAGGTCTTCAAAAATCTCAAAGGCATTGATAAAACTGATCTAACCCAGTTCTTTTTATGAAATAGTAATTCATATAATCTTGTACAAGTAGATATATTAGAAAATCTTGGAATGTTTGTGGAGCCACTGCAGAATCCTTTAACAGTGTGTTTGTAAGTTTTTCAAGAAATTAAGTGAGTTTGATAAGGACTGAATTGTTGATTTTTATGAGGCATAGTTGATATATGATGAAAGTGATAATTGCAGAAAGGCTGTCTTTACAATTCAAGGAAAAACAGTAGCACCTATTATATAGAAACAATTACGAACACAAACTCTACAGAAAAAAGTGAATTAAAAGAAAATGACAAAACAAAGATAAAAATTTAAAGGTATGGAAAATAGTATTTCTAAATTTGTTATGAATGTAGATCTCACATTGTTGGACTATTCCTAATGCAGAATAAGAGAAGGAAAAAACGTTCACCTGATTAAAGATCAAATAAAGGTAAAAAGACTCACTGAAAGTGAAACCTGAAGCCACAGGTTGAACTTGAATCCACTGTAGTACACTATGATACTGCAAATATTGAAATGAAATGTGCAATGTTTTGTTTTCCTGTTTCCTGTTTTGTTTATACTGTGTACAGCATAATATTTGTTATACATGTTGTGGAAAAAGCCACAATGTTAATAAACAAAAGGAGGTCTTCATTCAAACCTTCTAAGCTAATTCAGTTCTCAAATTGAAATAAATACTCTAATGTGAGCTTCAGGATATTTTACCATATAATGGCACAGCTAAGTACGTGGTTAGTAGCAAAAATGGGATAGATAATGCTGAATCCACACATCTTGTTTTACACAGTTATTTTAAACAACAGATGTTATTTTAAAGCAGGGAAGAAAGAAAACAAGTTTTCTGTGTGCAGGTGTTGCAGTTTAAGTTAAAAATGAAATATTAAATATTTACATTTAAGATAGAGTAGCAATGAGAAAGATTTTATATGTAATGTATACACTTCTTTTTAAGTCCACTTTTGCATTTATTTTATATGCACATTGCATTCACTTTGGCCAAAGCAGAATTTGATGATTATAGACAATCCTGCTTGATCAACTTGTGCCTTGCAAGACAGGCCAATTGTTAAATGAATGATGTAGCATGTATTTTTTCTGCAAAAATATGCTTACAATACTTTCTTTTTAATACATTTCAATAGAATGGAAGTCAAGTTTCAATAACATTTAACCAATTCTAATTTTTATGTTTGAGCTTTTTTTTCTCATTTGTATTACCAGGGTACTCTGAACAAGCTGCTATAATACCAGTCTTGTGATGAAATTAGTTTTGAGAATTTAATGATAATTGCATTTATGTAAAGAATTTATCATATTTGATCTCCAAACTAGCATCTTTTTTCTCTTGCAAATTACAAGTATCAGCCCACTAAATTGAAAAGTCATTATGTCTGTTGTCTAAACCTGCTTGATCTAGTTATAAGTATGTAAAGACCAATTACAAGTTAAAACCCAACATTGGGTAGTGTACCTACTCTCAGATTCCATCATGTTGAGCTAATTGACCTAGTTTGTTCACCTTTCAGTACTAAAAATAAGTACTGTAAAGTGTCCACTTCAAATTAACATTTTTCTTTAAAGTAAATGTCCAATTGTTATATGCAATTACTGTATGCAGTGTGGTTCAGTTCTACCTCCTCCTTCTAGAACTTTTATATAACCTATATCCTGTAGCCCATTGTACATACTGTAGAAAGATATGCTGTAATAATGCATTTAATTTCATGTAATAATTAGGCATTAGCACATTAATATACAGATTGTTACTTGGCAATATTTTTGCATTTATTGTTTTGTGTAAAGTATAGTTTTTTGGACAGATAAACAGAAAAGCACACACTCAGCAAGTCTTGTAAAATTAACAATAATTTAGGTGACCTTTTAATGCCTGTGGCTGCCTAAAATGTAATATTAGACAAAAGAATATGACATCATTTATTTAGACTATCAAAAAGACTTTGATAAAATTCAACACCAAAAATCAATTCTGAAACTAGAAGCTATTTACATTATAGAAACTTTTAAAAAATAAATTTCAAGTTGTTTAACTGAAGAATGATGTACTAGAGTTAAGGTCATCAATGTAGTCCCGCAGGTTCCTGTCCTTAGTCCATTATTTCTTCTAACTTGTATTAATGGCATAGATTCTAGTATAGTTAGCAACCTTGTGAAAATCACAGTTGATATTAAAACTGAACTAGAGGGATAGCAAGTACCAAGGAGACAGTGAAAACAATTAAAAAATGGGCGAATACTTGGCAAATGCAGTTAAACTTTGCAGAAATGTGCAAAGTTCTATATGTAAGGGAAAAGGAGAGGAAGTTAGAAATACAAAGTGAGAGAAACTCTCTTGCAGGAAGCAATCTCTGAAAGGGATTTTAGAGTTTACTTTGAAGCAACATTCTCAACAGCTAGACAATTTGCAGAAGCAATTAAAAGACAAGTAGAATGTTAGGTGACATTGGAAAAAGTGTCAGACATAAATTAGGGGATGTTGTTCTCAATAATTTTATTGCACTACTCTGGTCACAGCGATACATCAAACACATCATTAGAAGCTGTGCAAAGGAGGGCAACCAAGTGCATCTGAGAAATCAGTGGCAAGTCCTGCTCTGACAGCCTCAAAGAATTAAAACTGTTTTATACTTGAGCAGAGAGGACTACATGGATTACTAATCCAAGTCTTTAAAAAGCTAACAATAAAAAATGTCTTTCAGTTAAATAACTAGTAAAGTACTCGAAGATACTGGAAAAATTCAAGGAAAAGTGTATTTCAGACAGAAGCCAGGAAGCACTTCTTCACATAACGAGGAAAAACTACTAAGCTGTATAGTTGAAGCAGAATTCTTGACAACTTTTAAAAAGTATCTGAATGCAACACAGGGACAGTTTAGCTATTATCTAACCTAACAAGCTTGTTTGTCAGACTCTTATTTTCCTATTTAACTGTTTTACTATGAAGTAGTTAAGAATTTAACACACTGTAATGTATACCATATTTAATTTGTAAAATATTTAAACATTATGAATATATTTAAATAAAACATAAAAATTTTAGTAACAACATCATGAAAATACAGGAAGCACCCAGGATTTCTTTGTTCTTGTACCTCAATGCAAAGTGGATAAGAACAGCAGCAAATCCCACTAAAATTAAATATATTTTCTAATTTTTGCACACCTACTAATCTTTCCTTTTTTATTTTCTTCTGTTTGTTTCTTTCCTCTAGAATGCAAAGATGTGAATAAAGTGGCTTACTGCCCACTGGTGCTGAAGTTTAAATTTTGCAGCCGAACCTACTTTAGGCAGATGTGTTGTAAAACCTGTCAAGGCCACTGAACCACAGACATAAGGAGAGACAGAGAAACTGTATGCAACATCCTCATCATTTTCATTACTATTATTAAAACCAGAGAAAATGACAGTAAACTCTGAATATGCTTTTTATCCTGTGGAAGTTTCAACCACTGGTCAGCACCTGCTGATGAGATTTCAACTTTATTTTACTTCTGTGAAGTGGGATTTTAGATTTTTCTGTTTTTTTAATCCAAAGTGCTGGACACATCACATTGAGAAGGTATGCAAAAGAAAATGAACATCTATATCACAATACAAGCAAACCAATAAATGTACAGTATTTCTTTTTTTAAATTGTTACCAACAGCATGGTGATATGTAGCGCATGGAACAGGTTTGATTGTAGATTTCACTGATGCATTCATTTCCACTGTTTGTATGTATATGCATGCATACATGTGTATGTAAAGTAACTCTGCCTGTGGGCTATGATATATATATATATATATATATATATATATATATATATATATATATATATATATATATATATATATATATATATATATATACACACACACACACACACACGCGCGCGCACACACACGCACACACACACAGTATTGTATATTTGTATGGTGCTATATAAACATATATATAAATCTGCCTTTCCCGCAGTTGAGTATAAAGGTAGAAACAACCAAATTACTCATTTCTTCTTTTGGTGGACAGCTGTATAACAGTGCGATCAAAGGCCGTAGAAGACAATTCTGTGTGTTGCAGGAAGTTGAGACTGTATAAAGTTATTAACTATGACATTCCATCCACTTTCCAATTTACCACTTTTGCAATGAAATCTGTAAGGAAAAGTAATGTGTAAAGTGTAAAGAAAGCAGTAGTTATATAGTATGTACTTGGACTGTATTTTTTTATTATAGCTCACTGTTTTATTTGGCATGCTCAAACACAAATGCTTATATCAGAACATGCATAACAACTCTCATGTCAGTTTGTTGATGCAGGTCCCTACTGTTTAGTGGATACAAAAAAAATGAAGTGAATAACTAAAACTGCGGTGGGTTGGCACCCTGCCCGGGATTGGTTCCTGCCTTGTGCCCTGTGTTGGCTGGGATTGGCTCCAGCAGACCCCCCGTGACCCTGTGTTCAGATTCAGCGGGTTGGATAATGGATGGATGGATAACTAACATATGGAAAACAGCCTACAAAAGTTGGTGGATCTTGCTGTTATAGGCAGTCCAATTGTGCTTTAGAATAATGAATGCCCAGGGCTAGAATTATGTCACAATGGATTTCCTTCTGTTAATGTCAAAACCTTTAAAGTCATTCTAAGTGTACTGCTTTTCAAATAGGAGACCGCCATGTTAGATGATCCACACTGAAAACCAAAGGTATAAATAGACTTCCTGTGTGTTTACATAGGACAGATTATAGATGAATATTGAAATTTAAAAAAAAAATTGCTTCAAATGCTGTTTCAGCTTTATATTGGTAGACAGTGCTCAGAAGACAAAATTCTAAAAGACAATAGGTTGGATCATGTCAATAAAGAAAAAAGAAGTAAAATAAAAAAATACATAATGCTATGGTGAAAATTAAGATGAAACAAGACACTTGCACATAACTTTTAATTGCAAAACTGCAATGTAATGTATGTACATATGCATATATATATATATATAACTATAGTTAAAAAATCATTAACAAAGAACAATCATGTTGTAATATTTGTGAAACTGAAGTCCTTGTTCCTGCATAAAAAGGTGATTGAAGATAATAAATCACACCACAAATGAAAATAAAATAACATAAAAAGAATGCTTATTGAAAATGAAATGATTTGAAACAGGTACTTGGTGAATGTGCATTTATTGTTCAAATGTGCCTCTTTTTTGTGCAATGTTAGTAAGAAAAAAAATTGCAGAAGTAATGGCACTTTAAAACATAAAGTTCCTGAGTATACATGAGTTACAGTATGTATACTAACGGCTAATAATCATAATTTGAATAGTGATTGTTTTGAGGCATCTTCTAAAAATTAAAATTGTCAATAATAAAAATGCAATTTCTTTCAGCAGCAAATGTGAATAAGAAAGGATATGAAATCCTGTCTCAAGAAAGGGATACAATTATTTTTTGTGTATGTATGCCTAGTGTTAAAGTGCTGACATTTCAGAAGTTTACAGCATTTCGGCTCACAATTAAGAAACTTTGTCCATAAATGCATTTTATTGTAGACTTACTATCAGCAGTTTAAACCTGTGGATTCATCTGATGCTGGATCACTGAATCAGGATCTTGCCCATGCAAACAAATGCATCATATAAGATTATGAAAATTGAAATATGTACCTAGTGAACAATATTCTGACATTGGTGTGGTTCTACAACTGTGCAATTACTGTTCATTACACATTATAATAATTGTTTATGTTGTATTTTACTAAAATATTTAAATTGTCAATGTCAAGAAATGTCATCATCATTCTTCTTTGTTAACTTACTTCATTGTAGATTAGGATATTGTGAAGGCCACATCTCTGATGTTTGAGCCCCTTTGTATGCCTCTGTGTTGATCAACTCAATTCTTGTGTCTCATTGTCCAAATTATGTGCATACTCACTCTTTTGCTGCTACCTCTTGAAAGCTTGTTTTAGTGTGGAACCAATGGTATATCCAATGTATGCTTCATGGTGCTCAATATAAATTGCTGATTTCAACAGCACGTTTAATTTTCTAAATAAGACAAAGTTGGCAGAATTGGTTGAAATATAGGGTTATTGAATTCCAAGACTTATTATCTATTATTAGTTTTTAAAATTTACAGAAATACGTCTCCAGGCATATGGGGTTCGTCGCTCCATTTGTCAAAAAAAATGACAGGCTTCTATTACCTCATAGTTGGTATTGACATAGTAATGGCCTGATTCCATTTTTTTCTTGACTCTTTGAATGGTGCTATCACAGATATCATGAACTTGCCCTTAGAGGCGACTCAACATAGAACTGGACACATGTTGATTATAAATGGGACCGAATGCACATAGAAGGGACCATTTCTCATAAATTTAATTTTACATTCAAAATGATTTGTTATTGCTGCTGCTACTTTGAAGTCACAGTAAAAATCCCTGCAATATCTTTTGATTAGTGGCTTAGTATTCAAGCAACAATGGACACTGTGGACCAGTTCAAGATACAAGCTAAGGGAAACCCCCTTATACACACAAAGCTTGCATAAGGCTTCAATAGCAATTTCCGTGGTGTGTAACTATGAAGCCTGGGAAGAGGGCCTTTCTCCAAATTTTCATGTGGAGGTGCATTTATGGTTGTGCATCCACTTATTTACTTAACTTCATGAATGTGTCAAAAGATACCCTTACTTTACGGTAAAAAAATACTTTTGTATTATTGTGATTAATTCTTTGTATTTTATATTCAGTATTAATGTTAATACACACTGTTACTAAATATTTTTCCATGTGTAAATTATATGCTAATTTATTGCAATGTTTTATGAAATATGTATTTCACTGCAGACAAATGGAGTTTAGGGTAGCTAATGCAGTGACTTTCACAAAGACCTGTTTTAACATAGTCTAAATAGAACCACAAAAAATACAGTTTGTTATATATTGTTTATATTTAATTTGTCTCATTATTAATGAATGGTGGTATGTAAAAGTCTGAAAAGCCCTAATTTAACAAATTAAGAGTGGTTGCATTTGTCACTGTGTTTTTCAGTAAACTAAACAGAATCCAGAATGGTTCACAAATTAAATAATGGAACTGTAGATGTTATGCATGATATGTTTTATCAGTAGTGTATATATTTACTCCATGTATATATACTACAAGTAAATACAAATGTGTTTTAAGGTATGGAATATGAATGATGGTCAAAAATACAAACATTTCAATACAAAAAATAAAGTCATTTTTCTTGTGGAAAATTTGAAAGCATATACCTCCTCTAACTTTATTACTCTACAGTATAAAAATCATTGCAGAAGCACCAAAGCTCAATGGGCTGCACCAGGGACTTCTACTTGCCTCAGTGACTCCCAGGTCAGGCATCTTCTGTACCTCTAGGTCAACTTCAGGCACAAAACACAGAGTGCAATAGTGAGCAGTTGATCCTGCTCCTTCCTGTCTGTTTTTATGCTCCATAATATCTGCTTTAATATTCAATTGAAACATTTCACCAATAGGATCCATTTAGGGGACGATAGATGGATGTTTTACAGTGTTTATTTCTGAACAGATTCAGTATCTGTTTAAAGGTTTCTATCATAAATGGAATTATTTGATCCATAAAGATTTCTTTGGTGATTCATCTGCATGCAAACACTATCACTAGATCCTATGCAGTGGTTTAAAAATTACTTACCCCAACATGTTAGCTGGCATACCTAAACAGACTAGCAGTATGAGGAGCAAGCTAACAGAGCTACCAAACTGGCTGCTAATTTACAGGTTTAGCACAATGTAATTTTCCAGCCTTCTGCTATTCAAAGTGCCAGCTCAAAGACAAACTATCTGTTTGTATATAGATTGCTAAATAAAGCAAGCATTCTTGGAACAGATAAGTCATTCATTCACACATTTTCTCACTCATGAGACAATGGACATGTCAGATACTCTTTCACAAAGGTGCAAGTATTTCACATCCTTGCGTGGAGAATATTTCCATTGATTCTCTGACTTTGATAAAGATGAGAGGCCTCTAACTCTGGTTTCACATTCTCTGACTTTTGACTATGAGATGGAACCACCAGAAATGCAGATAGAGCCGATCTCTCTGCTGTGTGATGCAACCCTGAAGCCAAATTTCACTCAGTAAAACTGGATGAATTCTATACATCACTGAATGAGCCCAAGTTTTGCTACAATTGATGGTGCCACACAAAATATGCTGGTGTACTTTGGATGTACTTCCATGTATGAGGAAACATTCTGATTGCTGGACTTCAGCAAATCACATAACAGACCACAGCTGAGTGATCACCACTTGAGCGCTGAATTACAGACTGCCACAACACAGACTACGATGGATTTTGATTATCTTGCAGAAAGAGGAGATCAGCTGTATGACCCTCATTAACTGGTGAGTTTTTTTAATCATGTTTATTTATGTCTTAAAGTAATAAGTCTATATTTATATACAACCTAGGCTATCTGTAACACCAAACTGAAGTACAGTAGCCTGATATACAGTTTCAGATCTTTTTGTGGCCCTTGGAGTTAAAAAGTTTGCCCACCCCTGACAAGAGTTGTAGAAATGTATGAGAGAATTTAGCTTGGTATTTTAGGGACAAGGTTCTTCTGTGTCCATGTATTAAGTACTATGACCAAAGTGGATCTAAGAAATGCATACGTTTTGTGGAGAGGGAGGTTAATAGAGGACAACATTCAGCATTACCTCTGGGGTTTGTCTCTATGGCTTGGCAAACACCCCGATGATTTTTTTGTTAAAGACATTTTTAGTGACATTCTGTAAATGTATGGCCTGGTTTATGGTGGCAGGATACTCATTCTCCCAGCTCCCATTATAAACACATAAGACTAAGAGAAAATATTCTGGTAAATTAGAGAAATACAAGCTTCTTTGGGTTGGTTTATGGGGTATTATATTTGTAGGAAAGGTCTTATCATGGACCAAAGTAAGGTGCAGGCTACTTATATAAGTAAAGCAGATCAAATGTAATGTTTTTTGATTTTGCAAATTATTGTCACTGTTTTCAAATTCTTTGCTGTTAGTAAAAAGAGAATGTCTCCAAGCTACTGGGCAAAAGGTATAGTTCACTTCACAAGACTTTCAGTTTGGGGTTCCATCACTTTTTGACTGTCTGGAGTTTATCTTGTTTTTGCAATTCTTTTTTTAAAATGTGTGTAGTATTATTCATTTTGAAGTTGTCATATACTTATCACTGGCTATTTTGTATTGTTTTGTGAATGACTGTTGCCATATTGTTTATCATTCCAAAGTACTACTGATGGCCTCATGAGCTACATCGGCTAATGTCTTTTATCATGGCACTGTGTTTATAAAACAGTGGTAGAGGTAGACAAGAAGAATTTAGTGTAAGGACCTTTCTCCTCTATTTTCTCAACTTCCAGTTTTGCACTTTAGATTTTGGATTTTTTCTGTGACATTTATGAAAGGCGATATTCCTTTATGCAAATGTTTAGGGCTATGAATCGTAGATTCTGATATATGCAATAATGGCATGTTTATTGAGGTGATCATTAAGCTGCATAATGACTGCCTTCTCTAGAATTTTACTTAAGAAGGGCAGGTTAGAAATAGGTCTAAAATTTTCAAAAGCAGAGGAGTCAAGATTATTTTTCTTGAGTAGGGGTTTAATTACAGCAGTCTTAAAACAGTCTGGGAAGACCAACCATATCTAATGACGAGTTCACTATGTCAAGAATACTATCAATTATAACACCCGGTACTTCTTTCAAAAAACTTGTTGGTATTAGGTCAAGGACGCAGGTGGAGGGTCTCAGTTGAGAAATTATTTTATATAAATCAGGTAACTCTATCCTGGTGAAAGAATGTTATTTGTTTATAATAAAGGGATCAGTATTGGGGAGATGTACTATATTTTTTCTAATATCATTAATTTTTTTATTATAAAATACAGCAAAAGCCTCACAAGTTTCACTGGAAGTATTTTGGAGGCATTCCATTGAGTGACCTGGGTTTAGCAGAGAATAAGACTCTGGGATTACTAGCATTGTTATTTACAATTCTAGAGAAACAGCATCGCCTCTCAAGACGGACTATGTTGTTGTATTCTGTTATTTTAACCTTCAATATCTCAAAAGGCAGCCCTGGCATCTATTCTCTGTCCAAGACTGCAGATAAATCACAGCTTCTTTAATATAATGGTCTTTTGCTCAGTTCTTTTGAACAATTTCTGAATTACATACTGGTTTTGTCGAAATTGTTTTCTTTTTGATCCTTTGGTTATGAATGTAGCTTTGTTTTATTCTATGTCTCTTCTCCTGATCCATCCCTTTCCCGTGTTAATTGCTATCTTTTAACACAACAGTTTAACTTTCTTATTGATTATTTGTTTACAACCTCAGCCTCTATTTTTACTATTCTTTTTGTGTGTTCCTTTGCTCTTTTTTCTAACTATATTAATGATTCAAATTCTATTACATCATCCCTTTCATTTTTTCAGCTTTGTTGGAAATTCATTAAGACCATGTCTGTTTTTCTTGGAATATTTTTTTTTATATAAAATGAATCCTTATTTTTTAGTTTGTGTGTTTTTGTGTTTCATGGCCACTGCTGTTTTGTGTTTCTAGATTTCATGGCTGCCTCCATTTTGTGTGGCTAGTTGCTATGATGTTGTATGGTTTCTAAGCACATAATGTACATGCCATGTGATATGTGACATTATGGCAGCCATGATATATAGTTCAAGATGACCAATCGCAATATATACAGTATAAAAATTGTATAAGCTACATTTAAAAATAACACAATTAAAACTATGAAAGAAACAAAATCCAAAAGAAGGGAAACAGTAATAACAGATCAAATGGCCTTAATTTTATCCATTGCAAAATTATAGGACCTATACTTAGACAAATTACATGACTATTTACATGAAAACAATATAATAAAAACAGCCAGCATGGGTTTTTGAGAAGTACCTTCTACGAAATCTATAGGACTTTTGGAAAGGGCACTTGCAATAGTAGAAAAAAAGGAAAGCGTATGGTTTAAGTCACTAAGACTTTCAGAATCCCTTTGGCACAGCTCAGGCCCAAAGATTTATTGTGACTATAGAAGCCATTGGCATCTACCTGGTACTGTTTAGGAAAGGTTAGGGTTAGGGAACACTCAGCTATAGTACCACCCAGCAACCCCTGGTGTCCCTGCACCCTGTGCCTTCAATTGTTTCTTATTGGCAGAGGTTCAGGCGACCCTGATAAATGCTGATTCATCTGCTCTCGCCCAGGGTCAACAAAACATATTTCCATCCACATCACACTTCTTTCTTTTCCTTGAAGGTACCCTGTCATCAAGTACATTCCACACACCTACAGGGGATTGTACCCACAATGGTGCCCTCCAGCTTCACAGCTTGCAGTGTCATGGTAATATATGGAGTATAATGTCATGGTCTTGTACACCTTCGTACCTTTCCCATACCTGTTCTAACACAGATGTAAACTGGCAAGCCTCAAGAGCAAAAGCAGATAAAGAACAGGAAGGAGATATCTTTGTCTAAGTACAAGTACAAGACAGAGCCAGGAATCAAATTATCATGTAACAAACCCCCCTGCACAAAGCAAAATTAATTAAAGCTTTTCAAAACCAAGCTAATAAAAAGAGCTTGCAAATGGTTATAGCTGATATCCACAAGCTTTGATTCAGTGTCCCACAAGGTACCAGCTTAAATAGCAGCTTACTTATGACATTATGGTAATGGTTCATCTACCCACATGCATACCACTCATGCATAATGAGTAATTTTGGCAGTTCTCCCCACATACGCATGGGATGTTCATAGGCTGTATTCTTTCAAAAACAATCAATAATTG
The DNA here is from genome assembly GCF_900747795.2 of Erpetoichthys calabaricus. Classification (NCBI taxonomy): domain Eukaryota; kingdom Metazoa; phylum Chordata; class Cladistia; order Polypteriformes; family Polypteridae; genus Erpetoichthys; species Erpetoichthys calabaricus. The sequence continues at coordinate 141,841,831 of NC_041400.2, read as the reverse complement.
ATGATGTTTGCAGGCTTTTAATCGCCCAAAAACTGTGATTTTCATGCAGTGTTGTAAGGTTTATCACAGTACAATGTACTGGCTTGTGAGGTTGATCTTGGTCTTAATCAACAGGTTGTGCCTCAATACACACAACACGATTCGTGAATTGGTACAAACAGGGCACAGCGGGATCAAAATTGGCCTTCAAGTCTGTCTCACGACGGGCAAAGATGTTGCCCTGCACCTCAGTGCACCTGGCTTGACAGGAAATGCATGGTCATGCACCCTGCTGACATGTAACGTAACTGACGCGACACTTTGCCAAGCAATCGTGCCACAGGTCTGACACAAAACCTTGGCATCAGAACACTATAACAGTCACCTTGGTGGAGTGACCAGGGTGCTGTGTTTCTTGAGAGGCAAATACGCCACTTGCATTCATGTGACATACCAGACATGAAAAGAAACATACCGACAGGGGCTGATAATGACTTGCATTACCCTGGCCAGCTCATTCTTTTCATTTCACATGTAAGTCTGAGACTCCTAAACCCCAACAAAGACCTGACTGCTTTTTAGCTCATGTAAAAGGTAACAATATCCTTAGAGTGAAAGTGGTTCCTGTATCTCTTCATGGCCGCATACATAAATGCTCCCTGGGAAATGCATTGCACAGCATACCAATGAGGAGAAGAAGACCAGTGCCATCTGGCAACCGTCAACTACAACATATGCAGTTCATCGCAAAACAAAGACACAACACCATGCCACGATGAAAATCAAGACCCACCACCAATGCTCACTGTCACACCAAGCAGGGGAAACACTTCTTGAACTTACATGACACTTCCACATCACAAACAACTCCAACATCTCAACAACACAAAACACGCCAGGCTGTAATTATTACTGATGAGGCTTTGATGCTTTCAAAACTAGCTAGTTAATAGACATAATATGATACACTTCCCAAGGCAAAGTAGGCATCCATTTTTACACTGCTACTCGAGTCTATAAAGCAGTCTTGTAAACTTTCTATCTGGTGTGTACTTTGACTTACATACTTTCACATCACCTAATACGTTTCTTGTCAGACTTTTTTCTTGACCGGTCATCATATTATATCATTACTTCCTACTTTTGTGTTTGATGCTCTTTCCTTTTTTTGAATAAAACATTTCTTTCATTTAATGACCTCTGACTTCCTTTGCTACCCCATTTTATTAGAGGACAATAGGTTTGCGTGTTGCACTAGTCTAACATAACTCAGTCTAATATAACTAAACTGTGCGTGCTGCTTGGTGGTCTTGCAGCTGCTTTGCTGTACAGATGGTTGTCAGAACTACTGAAGAGATTTTTCTCTTTTCCTTATTGTTTTACGTTATATTTACTAAATGGTGTTTTGCAATTGCAAAAGCTGGGAAAAGATTATTCGAAAATTAGTCCAAGATAGAACTGTGCAGGGGATGGGCCCACACGGCATCAACTAGAGAGACAGAAACCCACACAAGGGATTGTGGTACACTTTAGTATGTTAGAGTGGTTTAGGAAGGGCACTGGGAGATACACATTAACACAGAAACAAGAATATCTGGAGAGCTAGTTCTCTGTGTGTCTGTGGTGGGTTTCCTACAGGTGCTCTGGTCTCCTTCCTAAAGACATGCAGGTTAAGCTCGTCGGTGATACTAAACTGACCCTGCAGTGGACTGGCACCCTGCCTTGTACCCAGAGTTACCAGGAGTGGCTGCAGTCCTCATGTGACCCTGTATTGGGTTAGGTGGGTTAGAGAATGTTATGCAACAACTGCAGCCTCCCAAACTCAAAATGTTTTCTCACACAGAAGTAAGAACAGAAGCAACCCTCACTGGGGAACCAAATCATTTCAACCACATACACAGTAGCTTAGTAAGCTAAGCAGAACTTTATCAAATGATATCACTTTATAGAGATTTAAGACAAACACACACAAGTTGCAAGTGACCTCAGACGTAATATCCTGATCACCTGTATTTGACCAATGGGTGTGTCTTATAAAGGGCGTGGTTTCTAAATGGGTGTGGCTTCAGATTTGGCATGTATTTGTTCCTTCCATTTGTTCTCAGCCTCTTCATCATAAAGGTAGCAGCTATCATCATTGCCTGCAACAATCAAATGAAAAAACTAAGTCTTCGAAATGCATGTTTTATGTGGAATCATTGATGCAACTGGACGTTTCATCTAAAGCCACTTCCTCATGCCTGGAAATTAGCCAGCATTATGCAGTCATGTAAAGCAGATGACAGCAGCAAATGAGGTAGGATTCCTTTTCATGTTTTGCACTTAAGATCTAAAAGAAGCAAACACATGCTCATTTATGCAGAACATTGCAATTCAAAGTTAGGGGGCTTCTCAGGTTTTATCTTCTCTATGAAACATTACTGTACTTTGCAACCAAGTGTTTTGTGAGTCAGTAGACAGGACACTATTGAGCACTGAGATGCTTTTGTGTCAAGCGACATGTTACACATCCGTGACATCGAGATGAGAGAAGAAGAGACACTTCAGTATGTTATCTATAAAGCAATGTGACACTTATCATTGTGGCCGTCTCCAGACTTCGGAGGTGGGAGACATTCCTGACATCATTTAAGGGTTAGGGTTGAGTGTGTTGCAGTTTTCTGATTTTAATTGTAAGATCTTTGACACACTTGGAGTAATTTCAGTAAATTAGTCCTGTTCCATGCTGCGCTGCTTCCACAGGTTTGTGGTCAGACGGACAGAATGTTTTACTTTGTAACTGCTTTTATGGTTATAAAGGATTTCTACCTTTTTTAAACTAAATTTAGTGAACATGTTATACATGAGCACCAATCTGCCGTTGATAATTTACATATTACTTTAGCTGTTACTGATAAAAAGTGTCTGTATTATGCCATGAAATTTATCAGTAAAATTGATACAGGGCTGTGGCGACCTGGGGGCTGTTCCAGAAGAAGGGGGTAACCCTGTGTAAAAATAGAGAAACAGAGCAAAAGATTGGTTAGGGAACTCCAGATACTCTGTTTAATTATTCTAATAAACAGAGGTTGTTTTCAATTACATCAATAAAATCATAAAATGGGTGACTCCGCCATCTGGTGTATTGCCATCTAGGCTTATTATAGTGCACTTCTGGTCCTTGAATGAACCTACACTTCCAGGTCTGCCTCAGCTAATTTAGCCATCAGGGCAGAAGGGGTGGGACTTCTGTGCTTATCCAGGAAGTGATGTCACTGCACCTTTCATGCCTCATCTTCTGCTCTACAGAGGGAAAAGAGAACATGTGACTAACCGACTTACACTGCCCCATTGTGGCGGGTTCCTTACCTTCTTGTGGCTGTGAAGGCAATCCTCTAGTGTACGTCCTGGACACCTGGATGGGAAAATTTTGGACTATTTGATGTGCACATTCCTAAAATTCACCAAATGCCAGTTCTTGGACGATACTTTAGGGCAGGGGTCCCCAACCACCAGTCCGCGACCCACTACCGGGCCGCAGCCGTCTGGCAGCTGGGCCGCGATGGAACTGCCGGCAACGGAGACTCACTCAGACTTTTCAGAATGCTTGGTGGGCGGGGCTTTGCAGCGACCTAGAGAGAGGAGAGAGACCGAGGTGAGAGAGTATTACAACAAAGTATTTTTACGGTCCTGACAGTTTCCCCATATGACACGAGACTATAGAAATCTCGTTACTACGAAGTACATTCAGCAGATGCTTTCATTACAACGAGGTGACCTTGAAATGCCTGAATGAATCATCCACAGAGCAGTTAGATCTGTGGCCGCAGCTCAGTTGTACACATTTAGGCTACACAACGATCCCCAAACAGAAACATTGTAAAAAAAAAAATCTTTCTTTGAACTTTCCTCGTACTGTTTTTTTTTTTTTTAATGTTTTTGTTTTCTTTGGTTTTCAGTGATACCTTTTGCTTATTGCTTGTCAACATCTGAAAAACATCCATTGGAATTTAACTCATTGTCACCCTCCTATAGAAACGGCAGACACGAAAAAAATGATAACAGTGTTAATGTTTGTGATGTGCAATCTGTTGGAATGGCAAATGCAAAGCATATGTCTTAGTTATATGCAAAAAAAGATGAAAAATCTTGGGTTGCAAACGTATGCGAACTGCTTAATAATAATAGAAATGTTATGTAAATTGTGTATAAAACAAACCCCCCCCCCGAGACCCACCCCCGCCCCCACCAACCGGTCCGTGGAAAAATTTGCATCTAATAAAGTGGTCCTTGCTGTCAAAAAGGTTGGGGACCACTGCTTTAGGGTATTAAATAAGAACAAAAGTCACTAAGGGCCTGCATTACTTTTACATTTAATTTACAAGAATAGGCAGAAAATTAAAATATATATGTAGGAGATCAAGATCAGAACATTGAGTGAACTTTGAATGTGTTCTCATTAGTTTGAGTTTCAGGCAGTTTGACATAGTGGCTTTGGACTTTGAGCCCTGAGGTTGTGGGTTCAAATCCTGCTCTTGATACTTTGTGATCATGAGCGCTTGATCTACCTGTGCTGCAATTGGAAAAACAAACAAAGGAAATGTAAAGCAATTGTATTTCATGTGTTGTAAATCATCTTGGATAAAGGCGTCAGCCAAATACATAAATATAAACAAGTTAAAAACATGAGAGTTGCCTGGTGTTCACATTTATGTTGGGTGGTCTGGTAAACATTTTTCACAAAGATTTTCTTCAGTTGTTTGTCACATTTCTACAACATTTCCTCCCAGCTCCCCATGCCTCCTGTTTTCATTTGTTACTTAATAATTTTGTCAGTTATAGAATTTTACCGATTCTCATTTGTGAACCCGTAGTCTTGATGGACTGACTATAGGTCAACACTTAGAAAGGAAGTTGTACCAGCAGAGAAAGATGGCTCTGTTAAAATTGTGTCTGAGAAGAAAGAGGAGTCCAAGCAAATGGCATCACAATGCAGTATGGTGGTTGAAACTGAGGAGGAGAGACAAGTAAAGACACCTCCACGCCTGTCCTGGAAATCAAGTCAAGACAGATGGCCAGGAGATAACAGGGGTCACTAAGATCCAAAAGGGGACTGCCCTTCAGGAGGATATTAAAAAATGGGAGCAATGGAAGGGCAGGCTGTGTAGACTGTCGAAAAAAAGCACAAGATTGTCAGAAAGATGTCTCAAGACGTTATCATTAGGTGAATAGACGCCAAACTTGTGCAATCTGTTAAATGGCATAAGAGGAGACACTAATCTAAAATGAGAGGAGTTCAAAAAATGAGCATACGTTTGAATGGCCTTGTTCCTTGGTGGCTATTCCCTAGCAGTCTCACCAACTTTCACCCAATTGTGCAATTATTCCCTGCTTTTGGCTTCTTTTTTTGGGGGGTTAGGGTTGAATTCTTGTTTGTTACTTTTTTTTCTTTTTGTTTCTTTGGTGTCTTATCTAGATTGATTTTGAAGCAATTTATTGTAAAAGTTCTGCAAATGTATTTACTTAATTGTGCACTAAATTACTTTCTTGAAATAAATTATAAAAAAAAAGAATTGAGGGAGGGATGAATGCAGCCTAAAACAGAGAGTTCCGTAAAGAGAACTTGCTTCGGAGTGCACACCACTTCATACTGGGTTGACAGTTCAACTTTCAGAACAACAGAGACCTGAAGTATACAGCCAAGACAACGCTGGACTGGTGACGAGACCAGCCTCTGACTGTCCTTGAGTGGCGCAGGCTTAAACCCCACAGAACATCTGTGGAGAAACCTAAAGATGGCAGTTTACAGACACTTCTCATCCCATCTGAAAGGGTCTACCAAGAAGAATGAGATAGTTGCTGAAATCTCAGTGTGCAAAGCTTGTAGAGACTTACCCCACGAACAAGGGACTTCTACAAAGTACTGAATTAAGGGTCTGAATTGTTTATATGAATGAGAGATTTCAGTTTTTGATTTTAAATAAGATTGCAAACCTTTCTGAAAATGTGTTTTCACTTTGTCTTTAGGGGTTATTGTTAGTAGAATGGTGGGCATGAAACACAAACTTATCCATTTAAAATTATATCTGCAACACAGTAGAGTGTACAGAAAGTGAAGGGGACTGAACACTTCTTGATATTGAAGGTCACTCAAATGTAGATAATAGTAATAATTGAAAAGTAAACTGACTTTATGCAGCCAGTCCCATGTCTCAGTTTCAGCATCTCAGATCCTCTTAAAAATGAGCGACTAAAGAAATTCCCTGACATGTAAAGTGTAGCTGGCACCACCTTCAAGCTGCCTCGTGTTAACAGGCTACTTCACTGCCAGATCTCTGTTTTGCTTCATGGACAAGTGAGTTGATAACAATGTGTTCCAAATGATCCTGGAACCTTTTTCCTCCTGTAAATTATAGGGCATGTGTCAAGAGGCCTTCCAGCGGGCCAGTTCATGCACAACAACGCCAAGTGTGAGGCTTACACAACCATCCTTCTGGGACTCCTTTATCATTCTTATCTTTATCACTGAAAAAGTTCCATTAATTCAAATCTAGAACATCTTTCTTTTCTCAATAGCAAAGCAATTACTTCTTATCAATTTATTTATAGTTTGGACTTTCATTTTTGCAAATGCCTTTGCTAAGGAGTGCGAGATTCTTGTGGAATTGGATCATTCTTCAGTTCTCCCCACTTTTTTCATTCCATTTGCTGCAAAGCCAACTTTCTCCTCATGGCTACAGCAGAATCCCATTCAGAGCAAGTGTCTAAAAACCAAAGAAGAGCCCCCTATGTCCATCAGACTTTCACACCCCCCTCGATTCTTTGTCATCTCGCATCATATGGATGTTGATGGTGCCCTCATACACGGCAAGTGGGGCATCCCCGAAACAGCCAATGAAATGTCTGCCTGTGCTCTCTTTACAGGTTTGGTATACTCTGAAAATATTCAAGGGGCAAACATGAGGGCTAAGGACATTTCTCAAGGACAGTTAGCATTTGACACTGCTTATGTGCTGAAGAACTTTTACTCACTGCAGTAAAATCCACACTGTGCTAGTGGTAACAATTTTTATAACTATATAGTATGTGTATTTATATTAAGGAGCTGTGGGTGTTTTTTTATATATAAATTGCAAAGCATATAAGCACACATTGCTTTTAGCAGTTCTTCCTCCTCTTTGGTATACACAGGTGGACGAGATCACATTCTACCTTAGTGAGTCCCGTTCACTGGCCACTCAGTTTAGGAATTAAAATCTTCGGATTTCAGCAAATGTTTGGCAAAGGAATCCCAAATGAATATAACTGGAGTGCATGGAGAGCAACAACTTCTGTTTGACACTTTCAAAATCTAATATAAGTGTGGTGGGCCTACATTCAAAATGTAATATACATTAAAAATATAATATAAGTGTGGTGGGCCATGGTGACAGCTTCAGGTACTTGAATTTGGTACACTAGCTGTGTGAGGTATGAACTGGGGGCCAGTTGAGTTTAGCCTGCTCCCAGTCCTGCCAGAATAAGTTCTGGCTGCTGGCACCCTGCATCGGAAATGCTAACTTTAGAAAACAAATGCATAATCATCTGACTTTTCTGTGTCTGTCACATGCAAAGTGACAAACGATGCCATCGACATCAATGTGTAAGTCAACCAATCAAAGCAGAGTGTTAACATTTGCAGTCCACCATCTATTGGAATGTATTTTATAACGCATGTAGTAAAAAAATGCATTGCATTTGTCATTCCAACAGATGGCATATTACCAGCATTTGCACTGCTTTCACAAATCTTATAGCAGGTGGCACATAACACAGACTGGATGGGCACACAGGCATGTGTCCTTTTTTATTAAGTTGAATAAAGTATATATTCACTGTATAGATAGATAGATAGATAGATAGATAGATAGATAGATAGATAGATAGATAGATAGATAGATAGATAGATAGATAGATAGATAGATAGATAGATAGATAGATAGATAGAATTGGCTTTTTACAGAAGTTCCTTAAATAAATAGGTAGATAAATAAATTACTGTACTGTAGCGTGCGGCCGGGGCTCGACGCCTCCACGCTGAGAAGACCGGGGGAGCAAGTGGGGCCAGAGCGTTACCTCCCCCAGGACACTAGATGGCAACCCCCCCTGGGTTGCAGCGGTGCCTCAGACTCCTGCAGGGCTGCATGGGAGTTGGAGTGTGGTGCAGCCCTGTTGGGATCCACAGGTGCCACCAGAGGGTGCTGCATCAGGAGCTGCTAAGCCCTTATGGGCATTTCTTCAGCCAAACCCGGAAGTGCTGCCGAAAACGAGTAATCAAGCACCTGGAGCACTTCCGAGTGCGTTATAAAAGGAGCCAGCAGCCACTACTCAGGGAGCCAGAGTTGGGAGGAGGAGCAACAAAGCTTGACCCGAGGAGTGAAGGTGGAGAAAGATAAAGAGAAGAGACGTATTGTGCTGTCTTGTGCTGGGACTCTGTGAGGACTGTGTTATACTTGTGGGGAACAGGGAAGGCGTATCCCACAAGGGAAACAAGGAAAAATAAAACCTGTGTGCCGTGAACTTGTGTCCCACGCGTGTCTATGTTGGGTTAAGCTGGCAGTGCCAGCCTGGTGGACCACAGTACACACACATTCATCTGAACACACACCAGAATGACTAAAAAGGAAGACAATTTTAAAAAGAAAGAACAGTTCTGACTTGGTTGTCACAGTCACAGTGAGGCATTATGCAGATGTATTGCTCTTGATACAAATGACCCCCAGCAGCATTTCTTGACACACATCTACTTAACAATTTGTTCACTGAAAGTCCTCAGTGTTAGTGTGTTAGAGAGAAAAGGATGTGCAGCATTGTTCATAATGACACTCAGTTTTGTTTTAATTCTCTCCTTTGTTACTACCGCATGGGGGTCCAGAGTGCATCCAGTAACTGAACCTGCCCTTTTTAATTAGTTTGTTGATTCGGTAGGCCTCTTTTGAAGTGATGTTACCAGCCCAACACACCACCGCATAGAAAACCATACCAGCCATCACAGAGTTATAGAAGATGTAAAGGATGTCACTTCCCACATTAAAGGGATGCAGCCTTCTAAGGAAAAATAGCCTACTCTGCTCTTCTTAAAAAGTTCTTCTATGTTCCAAGACCAGTCCAACTTCTCATTAATGTGGACCACCAAGTATTTGTAGGAATGGACCACCTCTGTGCCCACTCCCTAATTGGTGACCAGACATTAAGGCTCTTTGTTGTGGCAAAAGTCAATAACCACTTCCTTGGTTTTTCTGATCATAAGATGCAGACAATTCTCTTTGCCTCGAGAAACAAAGAAAAAATAGAAAAAAGTGGACTCATCACTGGCCATTCCAGATTGATCAGTAGGAATTGTTGATGCAGTAGGAATGGTGTGGGGGGGGCCTGGTCATTGGGGGAATATGGCAGTGTGTGTTTCTTATGTGGGAGTGCTGCAGCTTGTTGCTGAATTAGTAGCTGACAAGGACTTCAGAGAGACGAACAGTTAATAACTGAAAATGAAAAGAGGAATCCTAATTCTTTTATTGATCTTACAGATCTGAGTCAGGCACTTAAAAAATAATCGCAATGTCTGAAATATTCTGCTGTTACATTTATCAACATGGACTGCTTATCAGAAGCAAGTTGTAAAAATTGAGTCTGTCTTTGCGTTGGCCTGCTGTCCGTGCCCAGTTCCCAACAGGTACTGCCTGTTTTCTCCTTTTGTTAAAAAGCATAGTTGAATATCCATCTTTTGAATATTCCTGTACTTTCATCGAGTTAGTTTAGTTTCCCACCAGTTGGAAGATGGTGTATGATGTTTTCTTTTTAGTCGCCTCGCTCGCACTTTCACTGATGTCAGGTCCGGGCCTTGTCACCCACCTTTCCTGCCTCTGCCTTTTCCACTCCGTCATCATATGCTCAAAAGATGGCCAGCAAGCTGGCCTCCCTTTAATATTTGTGTATGATGGTAATGGCATGCAGCTGCTCTGCTCTGTCTGAGACAAAGCTAAAGCAGAACGTCTGTCATTCTTAAGTGGTGCCTGTTTGAGAAGGACAAGTAGATGACTTGCATGCCTGGGCAGAAGTTCAAATGTACACAGGGTTAGCCTGGCGTGAAGTGAATTGTGGGCACTCAAAAGCTGCCTTAATGGCTGCAGGAACAGATGTGGACTTTCTCAATGTACAAAGTAGACGCCCAAGATGGTAGCAATTTTGATGTATACTGATTTGCATGGTTTCTAAACAAAAGCAAAAAGAAATAAATAAAAAAACAACCTGAGACGTATTTTATGTATTCAGAAGTAGCAGCCCCACTTGTATGAATTATTTTACTGAAGCTGTCTGTAAGTAAATGGTCAATAAATCGTTTCCAGATTTCAGAATACCTATTAGCTGCATTTAGCGATATTCCACATATTTTCTGCAAATGTTTTACACTATTTGACCTAAACACTCAATCTGGTCTCCTTTTCTGCAGCTCTCACGCTGCACTGCGTTCACTCCTCAGCCGTGATTATCCTGAGACACGGAGCCCATCAAAGTGTTTCCAGGACACCCTCTTCTTGACTCATTTCACATCTGTACACCAGCATCTGCCTCCCAAACTCCTCTGAATCAGCCGACAAGCTATTATTTTGTTCATAAAACAAGTTGCAGAAGCAGATTATTAGGTGTTTACCACCAGAAAAAGTGAGTAAGTATCCTTCTCGTTCAGAGGCCTTGGCTTCTTTTCCAAGTGTGCTATCAATCGCTGACCCCCAGTGACTGGAAAAACTGAGGCTGTGAGCTCGGCCTGTCGGCCTTGTGTTCCAATGGAGCTTCCTGGTAAAGGCGTCGAGAGAGCCGTAGGAGGGGGTGGCATCAGCATGACTTAGCTTTGATCGCATTTGTTATCAGTGCTTGGTGCTGTTACAGTACATAGTGCATGAGAACACTTGAAGTGGAGGAGAAACAAATGGAGACAGCAGTGCTGACGAACACAAAAGGAGTGCAGGAAGTGAGTGATTCAATGAAACTGTCAGTTAAACACATGTAAACCTAATATTAATTGTAATAGCTGGTCTATACAGGTATTATTCAATTACAAAGTCAGTATGTATTGGAAAACATCTGGGCAGGACTAGGCACAAGACATAAAGCGAGGCTGGACCAGGCCATTATACTCAGGAGGTAGTTAGGACACCGTCTAGAACTCCCAGCTGCAGCCATCGGAGGTGACCTACAAAACTAGATCTCCAGTTGGTTAACCAGCAGGAGACAAAGATTACAAAAGAGAGGAGCAAGAACAACAGTAGAGTCCCTTAGGAGTCTGTCTTTGGACAATTACTTTGTCTGATTTATCTTAATAAATCACAGATTCTGGTATAGTCAGTAAATTCATGAAAATCGCAGATGACACTAAAATTGGAGAGATGGTAGACACTGAGAAGACAGCAAAAAAAAATTCAAAAAGACCTGGATAATCTTCAAAACTGGGCAAACACCTGGAAAATGCAGTTTAATGTAAAAAAGTGCAAAGTGCTAAATGTGTGCAAAAGGAACATCAATTATAAATACAAGATGGAGGACACTGTCATGTAGGAAGCAACCTCTGAAAAGGATTTAGGGGTATCTGTTGAGACAACATTTTCATCATCTAAATAATATGGTGATGTTAATAAAAAGGCGAATAAAATTTTATATATCATAAAAACTGTTAAATATAAACCAAGGGGTGCTTAAATTATATCATGCACTAGTGAGGCCACATCTGGAGTATCAGGTGCAGTTCTGGTCACCACACTACAAGAAAGACATAGCAGCACTGGAAGCTGTGCATAGATAGATAGATAGATAGATAGATAGATAGATAGATAGATAGATAGATAGATAGATAGATAGATAGATAGATAGATAGATAGATAGATAGATAGATAGATAGATAGATAGATAGATAGATAGATAGATAGATAGATACTTTATTGATCCCAGGATACAAAGACATGTCTGTCATGGTAAGATTCATCATACTGTATGTTGCTTACTGGCAATGGTTTTGTTTTGAAAGGTCTCGTGCTCCGTTTTGGTCCAAAACTCCATTTTGATTCTCATTATCAGGTCTACTTCCTGTGTTTCTAGGGACGTGGCCTCTGAGGTTGTGACTCGTGTATAAGGATGCAATGGAATAAGAGGGTGGCTTTGAGCTCATTTTCTTATCCAATCTGTGAATGCCAAAATACAATAAGTCTTGTTAACTCTGTTACTTTTGATTTTGACCTTTTTTGCTCTTTCGACTTTGATTCCTGGTTCTCGAGTTGAGCTATGGTTTCATTTTGCTTATTATCCTTTTATTTGTTTTGTTTTGTTTTCTCACACGGAGCCTGTTCTGGTCGGTGTCTAAAGCTTTTCTGTCAGTGTGCTGATCAAACAATGGCCTATTGTGACAGATTCGGAGAATTAAACATGTTTAGCTTCAAGCAGGCTGTGTGGGGACCTAATCCAAGTCTGCATAATCCTCGAAGGCACTGATGAAGTAAATCCAGCAGAGTTCTTTCATCTTAAAAGCGACTCACGTACTCAAGGACATCAGTGGAAAGTAAGACAACGTGCATTTCAGACTGAAGCCAGGAAACACTTTTTTACACAAAGACTTGTGGAACTCTGAAACAAACCACCAAGACATGGAGTTGAAGTAGGGTTCTCAACAACCTTTAAGAAGAATCTGAATGAGATGAAGTGGCAGCTTCGCTATAAGCTAAACAAACGGGCTTGATGGACTGAAAGGTCACCTCTCGTTTGTCAAATTTCTGATGTTCTCACTTCTATTCATATATTTTAAATTTTACCACTTTGACTTCAAATTCTCTTTTCTCCCTGACTACAATTAAGGTTGGTCATTTTCACCTCGTTCCTTGTACTAATTCTGTTACTGATCTCATCACTCCATCGCTGTCCTGTTTCACAGCTGGTGTGTTTATTAGTTTCCTATCGTGCCAGTTACGACCTTATGGCTTGCCTTCACCAGCACTCTCTGCTGAACCCAATTCTCAGACTAATGCAGCCGCATTGCGCAGTAAGCACAGAAACCGGGACTGTTTAATTTGGAACCCTGAGATTGGGGCGGGGGGCTATTGAGCAATAAAACTAAAAATGAGAGTCAAATCAAGACACAATGTGTCTTTCTCAATACCTCACAGCTGTATAGTTTAGAACATTTTCTTCCATGTGACATATATTATAAATTATTCATTTCTTTTGCCACCTTGCAAGGGTTGTGTCATTAGGGGTACATGTGCCTCACAGATGTTGACCACTTTGCTTTGAATGCAGATATTAGAAAGTGAACCACATGTCACCTCATATGATGGCACAACCAAAACTTGAGTAAATCTCACTTAGAATATGAATGTTGGAGCATACAGTTTGAACCAGGCATGGAGTTGGAGCTCCTTAGCAAGCACCTTGTCAAGCACCTTGTCAATGTTAGGCTCATCTATTATGGGTGGGCTCAGAATACTAGAGTTGCATGCGCTCACCACATGGGCTCGCCATATTCATGGTGGTGTGTTGCTACTGAGACCTGTTCATTTTCACCTTGGCCTTAGCTAGACTAATGGCAAAACACTGCACTGTTTTTGTTTGAACTACGCATAAGCCATTGTGAACGTGTTGTATTTATCATCTTCTATATGTTGTGGTTACCGTGTAACTTTCAAATTGCGTTTACTTTTTGCTTTCCCCTCATGTGTATAACACAAAGCTAACACAGTCCAGATATAGCTCCTTGCAATGGTTTGTAAAATTGTCGCTCAAAAAACTGGTGCTTTGAAAGAAAACCACATGGCCTCTCTGACCCAGGCCTGGCTGGAGTTGAGATGGGATTCCAAAAGCAGTGCCTCTTCTGTAGCTTTTCCATTTTGGACATTACTACTGCAGGCCCATCAACAATACAGGCCAATACTTGTAAGAACTTTCCTTCTTCACTATGATCACTGTGATGCCAATGATCATTTGTACGTTTCATTTGAATGAACTTTCCCACAGTTTTCTTTTCACTTGTCGTTTTTGAATTTTTTCGATCAGAACAGCTGAGGAGGCCTCATTTATGTCTACCAGGTCCTTGTTTCTCCATCCAGACATGTTTCACTTTGGTTTTCTTAAAGGAGCATTTGTGTCCTAAGTACCACCTGCTTAGATCTGGGATGGAGTGAGAGATAGAGAACAGCGTGATTGAAAGGAATGGCTTGCCTGATCAGAATCTGAGTGACGAATTCTTATTTGATTTGACACTATACATGAGCCCAGAGTTGTTCATTGGTGTACCTCATTCCAGACTATCTTAAGTCAAAGGCCAGTGGCTGAGTTTCTATGAATATCTTTTTTGTATGTACGGGTGTGAAGAGACCGTCTGGTGGTGAGTTGTGGGTCGAGAGGCTAGACAGAGCCACACAAGTTGGTGATGCTGCTCTGCGAATGCTTGAAGGCTCAAGTTATCCTAAAGCGAAGACATTCGTAATTTCTGGATGAACGTTTTCTTTCCCTTGTATGAAATCTAGGAAGTTAAGCATCAAATAATTCAGTTCAAGCCTTCACTAGAAGTAGGGGTTAGAAAGAGGGACTTAAAGACAGAGAATAACTTTGTGTTGACCTTAAGGAGATTTTTCAAGAAATATGCAATGTTTCTGCAAATCTGACATCAAAATACCCAGAGTTACTCTTAGCAAGGACCCAGCAATAATCACTTTAGGGAACCCTGTACTTGGCGGCCATGTTCTCTTTGGAGCATACTTGCCAATATCAGTTTCGGGTTCTGCTTGGTTTTGCAGGCTTCTTCCATTATTCTTGAGTCTTTTCTGTGCTTGTGCTACTCCATGACTGATTCTGTTTAGTGTTTGTTTAGGTTTTGCATTTACGCCATAGCAAATTCATAATAACCCATGTTTATTTTTTCTTTTTATTTAAATGGATTCAAACAGTCCTTCAGTTGCTTGCACTTGAGTGTGATCAAGTCATTCTCATTTTTGTTATCCTGTGTTTATTGTTCATTTCTTCTTTAGGTTTTAATGCAGGGGACATCATAAAGAATTGATCTGCGGCCAGATTCTGAGAGAGCAAATACTTCTTGGGCCAGACACTGCCTTAAAGCCCCCATCTCCGATCACCTCTGTACCCCCCCACACAAGCACCTCACACATTTTAACAGAAACACTCAGTCATCCAAACACCGAATCATTCATGTCGCATACACGTTGGCTCAACTGAAACTGTCAGAATTAAGCAATCGTCAAGCCTTTGTGACTCTGAATTCATTTAGCTGTCAGTAGAATTTCAAAGGAGCAAACTCAGCCATTTAAATGCATGTTTTCTCATGAAAATCCACACTGCTTGTACCTAGTTGTTACAGGAGGAAAAATGGCTGGGGTTCAAAGTTTTGTGTTGTCTTCTTTGTTCATGTTTGATTGTTTAATGTATATTAATATTGTGAATTATGTCAAGAGATTTAATATTACTTATTTATTTTATTACTTTGGTTTCTTTGTGTATAAGCTGCCTTTTGTTCTGTGCCTCATGTTTTGTGGGTGGTCCCTCAAGAGGCAGGGCCACCTGCCAATCACCACCAGGAACTGCCCTCCACCCTGTACTGTACATCTGGACGGTCTCCCACAGTTCCAGGCGGTTCATTTCAAATGTGCTTGGAAGTTTGGTGAGTGCTTCTTTGTATAAATCTATGCTTTTGGTGATTCTTTGGATTTTTGTCTTTACTGCTCCGTTTTTGACCATTCTTTGAATGTCTTTATTGGGACTGGTTTGCTTTTGATTGCCTTTTGTGTTACAGGCAACTCCTTTTTTGCCTTTTGTATTTCTGCAGAGCTTCACTCTTGAGGAAGAACATGTTTTTGTGATGTGTTTTTGGGACAACCCAAAAGTCCATAACACCAATCTTGCCATTTTTATCGATTAGCCACGAAGTAATATTCATAGCTAGGCATCAAAAAGTGTTAGCTTGCAAACATGTCTCTGTCAAAATATCTTAAGAGGAATATTGTTACAGAGAATTGTCATTTTGATGACATATTAACAGAAAGTATGTCTTTATAATTTCTTTGTTCTGAAATGGTTAGCTGACCTATCTAATATCCAATAAAACAATCAAGACCATAAAAGAATGTGTTATAGGCATTTCATTGGAGATTGCTAGTGATAAATTGATGAATCGGTGAAACAGGAACCTCTGTCAGGTGCAGCTGCTGCACGATGCGTTCACATCTTGGCAGAGAATATCCAATGGTGTCCATCAGGCTGGTCAGATATCCATAGTCAATGATGAATGGACAATCAGCCCAAAGTGGAGGCTCAAGTGTGTGTTTACGTCTAACAATTTGACAGAGCAGATTTCAGACAGGAAAGGCAAGCACTTGAGGATGGAGGGGTTAGGATGTAAGGGTGTCTGAACAGTGGCGTCTTTGGCCACTTTTGAGCCACTTGTGTCCCACTCAACCTGCTTCAAGGTGATGACTTTATGACTGAAGCGGCATACATGGAGTGATTTTTAAACTTTTTTATTTATTCTCCTTGGTACCTTGAGTACCATGTTAACATGAATTCAGCACGTGCTTCCTTCAAACTTTCTGCAATGGGCCTGATTTTATAAATGCCTGACATTTGCAGATCCTTCATCATTTTAATAAACCTGAAAAAATGTGTTGGAAGAGTTATGCTCACGGGTCACTAACTGATGGTGCCAGTTTTAAGGTTTTCAAAAATAATGCAAGCTGATCTTTATGCTTTTTTTGTTAGTTGTCGCTTTTGTGTAGATTTTGTACTGTCATGAGTCATCACTGGTGCACATGCATGAAGAAAGGTTCATACTCGTACACGAGCTTTTCATTTTGCATACATATAAGTGGATTTTCGTGTTGGTTTCAGATTTTGTAAATTTAACAACAGCGAAATTTACTTGTATAGTGCATTTTCATACAAACATCACAACTCAAAGTGCTTTACAAGGTGTCAAAGAGAAAGTTATAAGAAAAGAAAAACAAATAAGATTAGGCAATTTGTGCGGGACTGACTTGTGTGTTGTGTGGAAGACAAATAAAGGTATTTGGATAAAGATGTGGTCTCCGACTGGTGGTGTCCGGGCAATTATCACAGTATGCAGAAAATTAATCTTTAGCAACATGCTGTACTTCATGGTTTTGTTTGCTTGAAGCATGCTGTCATCCCCTTGGACGTAGTTGCCTATAAATTCTCAACAACATGCTTGCATACTGCCCATGTGACATCCTCCATCCCCACTAGCAGATTTTCGAAACTTTCATCACTGATGATGTGTCTGATTTGTGGAACAACAAAAATGCCTTCCTTAATGTGGTTATCAGTTATTTGTGGAAACATCTGTCTCAAATGTCGAAATCCTTCACCTTCTTTGCCCCACCTTCTTTTCTACATCTATAACCTTAGGCAATTAGACAGAGTAAAAGGACAAGCAGAAGTTAAGTTATCATTTTTAATAATGTGTTATTGATAATGCTAATAAAGTAATAATAATGAAGCAAAGTACATGTGTATATTGCCAACCATACAACCTGAAAAATGCTAGATGAGTATTTTCAGGTGGCTCACAGAATTGTGGTTACTCAAATGTCTTTGGTCAAATCAAATCATTTCTAGTCAACTTTCTTCAAGACAGGCCACATTTGTTCTCCTCATTATTTTCTCTTCATGACCCTGGTGTGAAACAGAAAGAGGGAGGGGAAAAGCGACCAACTTTATACATTCCTGTCCAAATCCTTAGGCCAATAGGGGTCATGGTACAGAATGGCCTCTGATACAAAACCAAATGCCATTCTTCAGACCAATGGGTGCCCACACTGCCTTTTCACACCTACCCTCAAGTAATGGATACCGTTTGTTTAGTTGAAGCTTGTAGTTGAAGGTAGTTTTTGTGGCCTTCCTACAGGGTTTGGCTTATAAGAATGTCCTGCACAGAATTCCTGAATGAGGCAGAACCCTGCAATACATTTCACATCCTAAGTCATTTCTAAAGACTCGGGAAGATTGATTAGTTAGACATCAAAGCGCTACTGTTCTTGTCAATGAAATAAATACATTTGCATTGTCTGACTTACAAATGAATACATACAAAATATTTATCAACTTTAAAATCAAAATATCACTCCACCACAATCACTTTCACAAAATTATTCATCAGTCCAAGAGAAGGCAAAACACCTTTGTTGGGTGGACAAGTGGTTTATGCGCCAGTATTTTCTGCCCTGGAGGCAAACGCATGACTGTCTGTCCCCTGTTTGCAGATGAAACAACAACACTTGGCGTATCCAAGCTGCACGCCCAGTAACAGGGTCACCATTTTTAGACCACCACATAGATTCCAGTTGTTCATGGTCATGTAAACTTATAATATGAAAGGAAATCACAAAAAATAGGAGATTGAAAAAAAACGGTGTGTGATGGGAAAATTTAAAAGTAGAAGGAAAATCTCCTTTTGTTCGTTGTTTTGTGGAGTTGCCACACCCTGGTTTTTCTGTGTCAACTAATGTCCATAAGTGTGGGCGGCTGTATGAATTAACAATGAATACATTCAGTGCTTGTCTGGGAAATCTCTTTTTTAATCAATCA
This sequence comes from Erpetoichthys calabaricus, assembly GCF_900747795.2. Taxonomy (NCBI): domain Eukaryota; kingdom Metazoa; phylum Chordata; class Cladistia; order Polypteriformes; family Polypteridae; genus Erpetoichthys; species Erpetoichthys calabaricus. The sequence goes on along the minus strand of NC_041400.2, from coordinate 141,823,243 downwards.
TAAATGTTAAAAATAAGAACAGGGTTTCTGCAGAGGAAATATGCTATCAGCCCTGGATGGAAGAATAGATTTCTAAAGCATGTAAGATTAAAATCAAGATGTCAAGTCTTCCCCAGTGTGCTGTTGGCTGAATTGTGTCTGCGATGCTTTTCTTTTTCTCAGCATACTGCATTTAGCATACAGTATATAGTGACATGAAATGTGATGTCAGTCAAGCAAGCAGTAGATCAGATTTCTTACCAGCGGGGAATTCTCAAACCAAAGCTTTTAGCTTGGCAGCCTGGAATTAACAATAGAAATGTCGAAACTGAAAACCCTTCCCAGCGCTTGCTTTATGAATGGCTCTGGTTTTATTTTTGCAATCTGATATCTGTGCCCACACCTCTGATAAAGTAGTCATAAAATGGCACATTGTGAAACTAAAGTCTTTTTTAATGTAAACTAGACAAGACAAATGGAACGGAGTATCCGTAAGGCAAATCTCTTTTTAACTTTAGGTACACCTGAGAGACATTTAAAATTGTGAAAACATGTAAAAGAAATGGATAGCGCCTTATTAAAAAGAAGACTTGTCTTGGTTTATTCAGGAAATATCTTAGAACTCTTACCGACCTGCTTTTCACATCATGGATCATGCTGAAGGAAGGAGAGCGCAATCGATCTTGATTTCACGTGGAGCATTCTGTTGCCAGCAAAGTGATCTCCAAAGAATTGCTTCATTTTAAGAGCAAGAAAAGAGCCATCCTTGCCGTGTCTAACATGTGCAGACGTAAAGCACCTGCCAGGAGGAGACGTTTGAGATAAATGGGTAACAACAACTGGCCTTGTCGAGCTGGCAGCGTTGGGATGTGCAGAGCGTTACAATCACCAGTTCAGTAATTCAGACGCTGCCGAGTGCTCAGTGCTGGTGTAAAGCCGAGTAGTGAGTGTGTGAAGAAATGAACACCTCAAACATGAACGTGCCGAAGGAAAAACCCTCATGTGCCCAGTCGCTGTGCACACTGTTCATGAGTAGGGGAGAAAATAAGGACAAGGAAAAGAGAAGCCTCAGAAATGCACTTGGGTTTTTCTCCTGACTACACAATAGTGAGTTCCGGACATTTAACAAGGAATTTTCATGTTTGAACATAATATACAATTTATAATACGTGAGGGAAAACTCACTAGATAAGAATGGCTGTTCATTTCCATCATGCCATATGACTAATAAATGTGTTCACTTGTTATTCTTAGTGTGCCCCAAGGTCACTGTGACTCCACACTACCATTATTTCCTTGAAGTGTGCGTTTAGTTTGTGACAGATTTATGTTTATTATTTTGCATGCCTGTCTGTTTTGCTTGTTTCAGACTTTTGTTGCATTCTTAAATAAATTGAACAGGAATATTTTTTAAGTAAATTATACTCGGAGTCCTTTATCATTCGCCTCATCACCTCAGCATTATGTACTCGGGAGGCTGTCTTTGTCACTACCCGATCTGCACTGCGTTGCAGGAGCATAACATGCCTACTGCAGCAGTGCAGACACAACATACAATGAATCTATGCAGAGCAACTCACCATTTTCTCATTACGGTCAACTAAAGGACCCTCAAAAGAAAATACTGTGAGTTTTATTTGTTTTTTTTTTTAATGTATACGGGGTTTAAGTCTGGCTAGAGTAAAAATCGGGTTGTAACATCACATATGCGTGTATACACCGTAAACTATTCCCACAAGTGTGAAACAGTGCCATAAAGTGTGACGTGAAGTGCTGTTATTGTACACGTGTGTGAAAGTTCTGCAAATCAGGCAGGTTGCACAGATTGGGTGGTGACATCCCCATCCAACATGGCTGCTGCAGATTAGTGATGTCACACAAAATGTCTTGGGATGTTGGGAGAAAAAAAGTTTGCCTAAGCCTGTCGCACAGAGAATTTTCAGGGATAAATTCAGTGAAACAAGGTCACCGGCAAACTAGCAAATTTGCTGTGAAAAACATTTTGGCGAATTTCGCCAATCAAGAGATGACTACATAAATGGAGTGACGTTTAGGTCAAAGAGCGGGGGATTTGAACAGCAGAGGTTTTCATTTCAAGTGCTGCTTGGGGGAAAAGCTACACCAAAGAAGGAATATAAAATGTAAAAATGAAATTCAAATGATGGTCTGCAGATAGTTTCTGAAAATTCTCTGTATTGAATTATGGTCAAGAAGAACAAACAAATCAAAGTTCAGACGTAACACAGAAACTACAGTATGATGTCACATTCATGTGTGCAGACCTAAAAAGAGCTCATCATTGGGGCAGCTCAGGAGAAATACAAAGTTGATCGAACTTTATCTGCTTTTTACAGAAGCTCCATAAATAAATAGATAGATAGATATACACACACTATAGTTTGAACACACACATTCATGACTAAAAAGGAAGAAAATTGAAAATTGAAAGTTCTGACTTGGCTGTCACAGTCAAAGTGAGGCATTATGCAGAGGTATTACTGTTGGTAGAAAGGACCCCCCAGTGGTCTTTCTTGACACACTTCTGCTGAATGATTCGTTGGCTGAAAGTCCTCGTGTTAATGTGTCAAGATAGATAGATAGATAGATAGATAGATAGATAGATAGATAGATAGATAGATAGATAGATAGATAGATAGATAGATAGATAGATAGATAGATAGATAGATAGATAGATAGATAGATAGATAGATAGATACTTTATTAATCCCAATGGGAAATTCACATTCTTCAGCAGCAGCATACTGATACAATAAATAATATTAAATTAAAGAATGATAATAATGCAGGTGAAAAACAGACAATAACTATGTATAATGTTAAATGTTAACGTTTACCCCCCCGGGTGGAATTAAAGAGTCGCATAGTTTGGGGGAGGAACGATCTCCTCAATCTGTCAGTGGAGCAGGACAGTGACAGCAGTCTGTCGCTGAAGCTGCTCCTCTGTCTGGAGATGATAATGTTCAGTGGATGCAGTGGATTCTCCATGATTGACAGGAGCCTGCTCAGCGCCCATTGCTCCGCCACAGATGGCAAACCGTCTAGCTCCGTGCCTACAATAGAGCCTGCCTTCCTCACCAGTTTGTCCAGGCGTGAGGTGTCCCTCTTCTTTATGCTGCCTCCCCAGCATACCACCGGGTAGAAGAGGGCGCTCGCCACAACTGTCTGATAGAACATCTGCAGCATCTTATTGCAGATGTTGAAGGACGCCAGCCTTCTAAGGTAGTATAACCGGCTCTGTCCTTTCTTGCACAGCGCATCAGTATTGGCAGTCCAGTCTAATTTATCATCCAGCTGCACTCCCAGATATTTATAGGTCTGCAAAGAGAGGATATGCAGCATGGTTCATCATGGCAGTCTGTTTTATTTTAATTCACTTCTTCCCTGTCACCTACAGGGGGTCCAGAGTGCATCCCATAACATTAAATAAAGAAAGGAAATAATGAATCTCTCAATGACTAGAAAATGCCCACCTTCTGCCAAAATTAGTAATAAAGTGACAAAGGTTGGGTCAGGAAGCACTGACCACTGCGCCACTGTACTGCCACATTGTCCCACTTTCAGCCCCCACCTTAAAAAGGTCCTACACAGAGTAATCAGCTGAGGTAAAAAGGACAACAACTCCTTGTTTCTTTGTTTTGTGTCTGATGCAATGCAGAAGTTCTGATTTGGAGTCATGGTTATTTTCTGGACTCCTCATTAGACAATAATGGCAATGGGCTTCGGGCCATGGGCCCACAATTGGCTGTGTCACTCACTGATTTACAAATGTCTACTGGATCTGATGACAAAGCATTCAGACCACCAGAAGAAACCCTGATTAGCGTTTAAAGTTTAAGTACAGAGCTGCGGTGTATTCAGAGGATCATCCTCAATTACCGCCAGGTTCCATTTCTGATTGTTACAGAGTGTTTTTTTTTTTTTTTTATTTTATTCTTTTATAAAGACAGGCAATACCATCCCCGTGAAAGGAGTTTTTTTTTTCCTTGCATCATTAATCTAATCACTTTTCGGCTTGCTCGGTTAGAAACACCAGTGCTCTGTTTTGCATTTCAGTTCTCTTTCTCCCATGTGTTTAGGATTTAATTCTAACATGCATAAGTAGCCTATTTATCATGTGGGCTGCTTAAAGCCATTTCCTCTCCTGGATGTGAAGTCCAGACATAAGACACAGCAGACATGAGCGAGAGGATCAAGTCAATTATGATAGGGAAAGATAAAAAACGAAGGAGTCTCTGCTCTTCAGATTTTCACTGAAACAATATCCCATTTAGTGTCTAATAGATTTTGATCATGTGAAAAACCTGCAGGAGGGGCTTTCTAGTGGCCCCCTTTCTATGAGGCTGGGCTGCCAGACTGAATGCTAATGACTCCCGGTTACTTTGACCGAAAGGCCTGCAGCGATAACAGGATTTGTCTTTCCCTCTAATGCTTCTAAACCACGACATGGCTCTTTATTGAATGGAGCGACGTGTGCCTGTAGCAGTAGGATCAATGACTGTTATCATCCATCTGTCCACTTTGTGTACCTGCTTTACTTTTTACATGGACACAGGCTGAAGCCAGAGCCTGTCCCAGGAGCTTTTAGGAAAAAGGATAGGAAACAGCAGTGGACAGAACACAAGACCCACTCACGGTCACACTGCTGCCATACAACCTAACACGTTCATTTTTGAGATTCAGCCATCCAGCCATATGGAGATTGTGGAAACTTCACACAACAGTAAGAAGGCCAGGAGTTGAACCCAGATCCCAGGAGATTTGAGAGATCATTGCTTATAGTGCAATGCAGAGCATCTCTGCACAGGTGGAGTCACTTGGAGAACCTCTGCACCCTGGAATAACATGGATGAACGTCGAGAGTCTCGGGACACATAAAGAACATCACCTACCTGGACAAGCTAATGGAGCTACACCACTTCTGTCCTGAGTGGAGAAGGCGGTGTGAGGACTAAATTCAGGTCTTTAAAATTCTAAAGGGCATCGGCAAAGTTAATCACCCGATCATCAAATGGTGAATCACATGCTGGAGGACACTGCTGCAAAGTCAGTAGAAGTGCACTGAAGACTTCATTAGTCAAAGACCAAACCACCAAATCATGTAGTTGAACTGGAAACCCTCATGACTTCTAAAAGTACCTGGAAGAGAAGGGGAACAACTTAACTATTGAGCTGGGATGCTTCTCTTGTTTCTCAATCTTCTTATGACCACAAATGTAAAAAAAATCAAAATTCATTTATCTGTAACACAAAATAAGCTTCTGTTATATCTCAGCCAGGATTCCTTCTCTTGTTTCATGATTTGTTTCAACTTTGATTTGGATTGCTTTCTTGTTACAGGTAATTTCATTTTTCATTTGTGCTCCGTATTTATTCTTCACTTTTTTTTTATAAAGGTTCTACAAGGCCATTTTAGTGTCTGATTGTGGATTTGAAGGGATATCTCCCTCTACTGGACATTTTTGGAAGTGCTTTTGGGCATTGATAAAACAGATCCAGCAACATTCTTTCAGTTTAAAGGGGACTCATATACTTGAGAACATCAGAGGAAATTAAGACTGAAGGCAGTCTTCATGCAAAGAGTTGTGGGACTCTGGAATAAACTACCGAGGCGTGTAGTTAAAGCAGAAACCTTGACAACCTTTAAGGAGAATGTGGACGAGATACTGGGCAGCTTAGCTAAATAAATGAGCTTGATGGAGTGAAGGGTCTCCTCTGGTTTGTCAAATTTCTTATGTTCCTTATGTTTCTTTTGGAACTTACATACTTTGGAACTCCTAGTTCATGACAGCTGCTGAGTCACCTGACCAAAATAAAGGAAACAGCACCTGGTACTAAAATTTGGATAGGCCCAAACACTGGTCCAGCAGAGTGCTGCCCGACCCTAATTAGCCAGCATGAGTACCTGCCTATGTTAACTAGCTCCTAACAGCTACAATGCTGACCAAAAAAAAATCAAAGAAAGAAATTAAACACAACTAAACATGGCAAAAATATGTAAAAGCACAGACAAAAAGGAGAAAACAGTGAGCACAAAGCAGAGATTTAGTGAGCGCACAGAGTCCGGCTATTCTGTAAAGATCACAAGAGCTAATTAGATTAACTTTTATGGAGGCCACTTTTTATATTTGGGGAAAACGGCGGCCAAGCCTATATGATTGCATACACCTCTTGACAGGAGACCACGCCGCACCCAACCCACTATATTACCACAACGCTATAATTTCAAGATGTGGTGGAACTCTGGACAAATGTTAAATTACCAGCCAAATGACATAACAGAGGAAAACAAAAATGTATCAAAACCAGTAAATTACTGAAAGTAACCGAGTCGTAGTTACGTCACTTCTCCCTCATCACTTCCTCCTGGGCACTCATTGTGAGTTCCATTTCAAGAGCAGGGCTCTCGCTGAGCACACAGGCCTTGGCCATTCTTGAGAAGGTTAGAGCAGACGGGTGCATGGATGTGAAAAGAACTCGCAGACAAAATTGTATGCAACAAATTAGATAAAGACATCCAAGGAAAAAATGGATAAGGATTTCTAAGACTATTAGAAAAAACAAAAGATCAAGATCATCTGATTAGATGGACACACCGTAAAACTCCCCTGGCAGTACCCCCTGAACCCCTGAGACATCTTTTGCCCTTGAAAGAAACTGGCCTACTGAATCACTTTTATGTCTTGTGGGAAACAACAATGTCACATTTTTCCAATCTGGCACAGAGTGCTGCCACCTATTGGGCTGGAGGTTCACAAGTGTCCTCCTGCCAGTCCCCAGTCTCATTTTGCAACCCCATGCTACCCCTTATCAGTCAGAAAGTGTTCCCAAGTTGTTCAAACATTGGAGAATGTGCCCCTCTATGACTGCAGGGGAACATGACCCACTAACAGTCATGCCTCAGGCCAGCCATACTAATGCTGGCACTAATATTTCCAGTTTTCAACTGTCTACTTTGGGTGATCACAGGAGTGTCACCTGTTGTGGTCTTCTGCTGCTGTCCCACATCCAGAGATGCCCTTCTGCCCATCACTGCTGTAAATCTTGCTGAATTGTGGCAACATTTTTGTTTTAGTACAAATGAACCCAGTAAGACATCTTTTCAGAGTTTGAGATATCTGTCTGTTTTTGCTAAATTATGACAAATGTGTTCAGAATTGAGGTAGGGTAGCTCTGCAAACAATTGAGTTGCATGCTGAAGAGCAGACACAAGTAAGAATTTCACCGTAGTCTGTTACACGTAACCATAATGACAATATAAACCTATAATGGGGCACATAAGGATGGGCATATTTCCACCTACTGGTCCTTGGTCACCCTTTCATGTCTTCTGTAGCAGTTAGGCCTCCTATGTGCTACCTGGATGGTGCGCTTACCTCAAATGGGCAGCTGTGCACAAAACAAAAAGGCACAGCAGATTCAGCTGAATGCCAAATAAGCGAGCCTGCTGGGTAATTTTAAATGGAAGACGTGGAAAGAAGCCGACTCTCCATCATTGGTGTGACCCCGAGCTCATGTTTCATGGTCCAGGGGGCCAGGAGTGTGTCATAGGACTAGGATTAAAACCATTCCATAGAGCTCTGGAGAAAACGTGCCACCCCAGAGATGCCAAACCAAGTCAGCTAGGCCAGGCAGTTTGGCAGTGTGCTCGAGAAAGCTGGATTCCCTGTCAGACATCTATATGAGCACAGGAAGAACGTTCGATGTGCACGGTCGAGCCTGAGGTTTAACGTCACCATGTCCCCCATAAACCTAATGGCAGCTTAGTCACTGTCTCCTGCGGGCTGTTTTTGTTGTCTCCATAGTTTTCCCCTTTGTTGAGTATCTGATCTCATTCGCCTTTCTTTTGTATTTCTAACTCTGCCTTCATTTCTTAAGCCAATTCTGTAAAATATTGTGAACTATTGTGCCTGTGATTGGCAAGTCATCGAGCAGCAGCAACTGCTAACGCGCTGATTTCACATTTGGGTTAAGCTGACTCCCAAGGGTCAAGCCCTGGATTTTCCAATATCCTGAAATTCTTTCAAGCACTACACAAGCCTCTCCTGCAGGAGCCAAACGCCCCACTCTGACACGCTTCACATTGCTTAACGCTCATCCCAGCGGTGCTCTGGCTTTTTTATTTATTTTTTTTGCTTCTTTTTTAACCGTTTGTATAGACATTGTGCAGACTGCCAGGTATGAACACTCACTTGTGGTCAAAGCAAAGGGAAGGCCGGATGCCAACACCGAGGGCTCGAAAGAACAAAACCACCCTGAGGACCTAATGTTAGTCAAATGGGACGGGAAATGGCAGGGAAACGCTGCTATCATATCTTAGATCAGAGAATTCTTCACTGGCCAGAGCAAATTCAGTCTCACACTTCGCTTCTGATGTGATAAGGAGAGTACTGTAATCACAGCCCGGGCACAGTGGGAGGCACACACTCGGGGCCTTTTATGTAATTTTAGGCGGACCACAGGTAAGAGCTTGCAGTATATTGATAGCTGTTTGGGCACATTTTGTAATGTGAGGAATGAACTTGGGCTTGAAGAGATTTGACAAGGTCAAGGGAAATTCAGATGCAAGACGGAACATGAGTTAAAGGTAATATTTCAAATATCGTTTGAAGGAAAGAGCTCTGAGCGAGCAGAAGAGAGCCACAAATATAAATCTAGCCGCATTTCTCAGTCAAGCCTCTGCCACTCTGATTTAAGCGCTGAAGGTCAAAGACAAGCGGCCTGATTTCCTTCTATTTCTGCAGCCTGCCAGATGAGTGCAGATGTTCAGGTGCCGTGCTGCTCAGACGGCTCCCGCTCGCCCCACTTAGTCACATGCAGCTTCAGTCTCCGTCACAGTCGTCGTGATGGCAGCAGCAGGTGCAACCCTGACGTTTAGGCAGGCCAGGACTTTGGCTTAGGTTGCATATGAACAAAACAGCAGACAGAATCAGCCCAAAATAACCCAACCATGAAAGGAAACCAAATTTAAATGCTACAGCCACATGGGCACTTGTAGGCATTCAGTCTTTTTGTATATAGTGCCTTTCACAGTGAATACTTCTGCAAGCTACATTACAGATTAAATAAGAATGGCAGGTAAATTGGGTAAGGCTGCACTGGTCCCCAGAAAACGAGCGCGGTCGTATAGTCTTCAGTTTTATTGTCACGCCTCAGTCAAGCTTAATTTTTATACAGTGCCTAAAAAAATTGTTCACCCCCAGGAAGTTTTCACATTTTATTTCTATACAACATTGAATCGCATTGGACTGTTTGGCATTTTTGACACCGATCAGCAGAAAAATGTCAAAGTGAAAAGAGATCTCTGCAAAATGGCCTAAATTAATTAAAAATATAAAACGCAAAATAATTGATCCCCGCCTTGTCATGTTAGTATTTAGTAGATGCACCTTTGGCGGCCATGACAGCCTCGAGTCTGAGTGTACAGGTCTCTCCTCTTTAGCTTTTCAGCGTCTGGACACTGGCTTTTTTTTCCCATCCTTCTTTGCAGAACTGCTCAAGCTCTGTCAGGTCGCATGGAGATTGTGAGTGGACAGCCCTTTTCAAGACCAGCCTCAAATTCTCAGACTCGGACACAGCCATTCCTGGACATTCACATTGCTGCTTTTTACCATTCCTGTGTGACTTGGGGCTTTAAATTTGGTGTTGCTGTCTTGCATGAAAAAACAAATCTTCTCCCAAGGTGCAGGTTTCCAGGATTTCTCTTGTTTTGCTGCCCTCATTTTACCCTCCAGCTTCCACCCTCCCCAATCTTTCTGGGTCCAATGCAGATATGCATCCCCACAGGATGATGTTGCCACCGCTGGAGATGGTGTGCTTTCGAGCATGGAGTTTAGTCAGCTGGCCTAAAAACTCAGTTTCGATCTCCTCAGACCACAGAACCTTCTTCCAGCTGATGTCAGGGTCTTCCGTGTGCCTTCTGGCAAACTCCTTTGTGTTTTTTGACACTGGTTCTCTGGTTGCTATTCTCCCATAAAGCTGTAACGCAGATGTTGTCTACACAGTCTCACCGATCTCAGCCACTGTAACTTGTGACTCCTTCAGAGTTCTCACCGGTTTCTTGGTGGCTCCCTCACTGGTCTTCTTCTTTCACAATCACTTGTGGACAGCCTGCTCTAGCAGATTTGCAGCTGTGCCACACTCTTTCCATTTCTTCATGTCTAACTTAACTGGACAGTGAGTGTTACTCATTGGCTTTGATATTTTCTTGCCTCCATTCCCTCACCTGTCCTTTGCAGTCACCTTTTTCTGCAGTTGCTCCTTTTGTCTTCATCATTTAGGTTGGACCACCATCCTGACTTGATACAAACTGGACATACAGGTGCATTTAGACTGCAGCCAATGCAAATCCCAGGAAGGATGGTAGAATACACAAAATAACTGAAAAGTCAGATCAATGACACATCCTACTTCTGTTAAGGTCTTCTGGCAGATTTAGTCATTTGGATCTTCTACAAACACATGAGATCGCAAAGTTTTTCTTGACCACCAGTGCAAACAATATGGGGTGAGTAACAATTTTTAAAATGTATTATTTTTTGTTGGTGTATTCCTTAAACATCCCACCTAAATGAATTCCCAGTTTGTACCTAATTCCATAAGTCTGGTGGTCAGCACAGTGAAGCCAATTTTAGAGCTACTGTCTCTCGGACTGAATGTCTTCTGCTGCTGTGTATGTTTCCACATTATCTCCCAGTGTCTGCCGGGGTTTTCCTCCCACATTCCCACAGGTTTATTGGCACTTCCACACTCAAGCCCAGGTAGAAGAAGGAGATCTGAAGGAAAAGGGCTTGACTGGTGAGTAGGTGCAAGACTGGGCTGTTTGGAGAAGGTTGATCAAGCACGTCAAACCCACACAGAAGTGTGAAAGATGAACAAGAAAACATCTTTAGACATGGCGGTAAGAGGCGTGTATCCACTGTCCTGGCCTGAATGCGGTGGTGACGGCACACACATGTGGTGAGGGCAGGTCGCAGTAACCCCAGGCTCTAGGAGCAGCTTGACGTGTCCAGATGTAAAGATGATCATGGGGCAGATTGTGGCTGCAAGGGACACAAATCCCACTACTTTCTGCTAGGTGACAGCTGGGAGTGGCGGAGACTGACTATTCGTGAAACTCTGAAAGGTAAGAATTTTTAGTCAAAGGGGATGTGGCTTTCATTTTTTATTTACACTACTGGTCTTTCTTGCCATGTTCATGCTTGGGGTAAGTCGTTTTTTCCAGATGATTACAGATATGAGGGATGGATGCTGGTGTCTGTGTGGCTATTTTTCACATTTTTTACTTTTTTGACTCACAAAGATGAACCTTCTTGTTATCCCAGCCTGTCTGTTTCTTCTGCACCCCATTGCTAATGTCACAGGTGTCTGGTCACACTTACAGGTAATCTAACTTAGACACCATTTAAATACCCGACTACGCCACCCAGTTTTATTAAGAGACTGGAAACTCCTGAAATTTACCAATAATAGCACACAGGTTTCTTTAAATTGGGCGGTGAGTAACCACACAATGAAAGACACAACAGTAATTTCAGAAAAAAGCAACAGTAAGTTCTATTACACAAGACAATATAAGGTACATTAAAAAAGATAAACAAACATAACAAAACCTAAACATATCAGGAATTAATTTCCTGTTTTTTTAAGAGGAAAATACACAGTCCACACTCTAAAAGTCTGTTAAAAACAAGAATTGGAGGATACAACCTTTAGTGGTGCAGAGTCCAGTTTGCGCACTGTGTTACCCCAACACTTAATTGTTCAACTGTCCACGGATGCACTCTGTTCACTGGACACTCATTCCCAACAGAAGTTTTGTCAAAACATTGAATCCCTGTCAGCGTCTCTTCGTTGTTCCTTTTTCTTCCACTCTGGGCTTCTTGTGTTGCTGTGACCTAGGCACGCCTCATTTCTTGTCTGTCAGCTTTGCTTGGTCCTTTCATGCGGATTCCCTCTCTCGCTGAACCCACATCCGGCGTCTCTTTGTGGAGCTGTCTCTTCCTCCCTGGAAGTATTGCCGTCCTTGTGCCTCACGTCGTGCCAGCCAGGTACCCTCGTCTGCCTGCAAGCCCCTGTGCCCTGTCCAAGTGTCTTGGCAGCGTTTTCTGTGAACTGTCCCCTCTGCCTTCTGCTGCCCAGGAGTTTAAATCTCCTTCAGTCCCTGCTGTTGTCAGTCCTGGACAATCAGTTTAATCAATGTCACATCTAAATTTCCTGGGTTTAACAATTAATGAAAACACAAGTTAACAAAGTGTATTGTTACCAACCATTAATGAGTACAGATCTGCTGATTAGAAACCAATATTGTCAAACATGTTAATTTCAGGTAAATACAGACATCCTCCAAAGCCAGACTTCAAAGCGGTGACTCATTTGCAAGACAGCAAATACCGACACAGACAACCCTGACACAATCAGTAACTGGATTATCCAGGAAATCGAAAAACAAGGTCCCCTTCTGACACTAATACCCACCAAGTCTGTACACAACCTTGGTGTTGATGATCAATGACCAGTTGTCCTTCAGGTACCATGTTGCTATGGTCTGATACTCTTGCAGATTCAGTCTTATGTAACATTTGCAAGGTCAGACCGTTTCTGACAGAGAATGAATCACAACTCCCAGTCCAGGCTTTGGGCCTCAGATCACTACTGTTGTGGAATGTACAGTAATCCCTCCTCCATCGCGGGGGTTGCGTTCCAGAACCCCCACCGTGAAAGGTGAAAATCTGCGAAGTAGAAACCATATATTTATATGGTTATTTTTATATTGTCATGCTTGGGTCACAGATTTGCACAGAAACACAGGAGGTTGTAGAGAGACAGGAACGTTATTCAAACACTGCAAACAAACATTTGTCTCTTTTTCAAAAGTTTAAACTGTGCTCCATGACAAGACAGAGATGACAGTTCAGTCTCACAATTAAAAGAATGCAAACATATCTTCCTCTTCAAAGGAGTGCCCGTCAGGAGCAGAGTCTGTCAAAAAGACAGAGAGTAAAGCAAACAAATCAATAGGGCTGTTTGGCTTTTAAGTATGTGAAGCACCATGCGGCACAAAGCTGTTGAAGAATAACTCTCCGTCATGAGCAGAGAAAGAGAGAGAGAGAGAGAGAGAAAAACAAACAATCAAAAATCAATACGTGCCCTTCCAGCTTTTAAGTATGCGAAGCACCCTGCAGCATGTCGCTTCATGAAGCAGCTGCACAGAAGGGAGCAACTTGAAGATAATCTTTCAGCATTTTTAGACGAGCGTCCGTATCGTCTAGGTGTGCGAACAGCCCCCCTGCTCAATCCCCCTACGTCAGGATCAGAGAAAGTCAGCGCAAGAGAAAGAGAAAAGTAAGCTGGGTAGCTTCTCAGCCATCTGCCAATAGCGTCCCTTGTATGAAATCAACTGGGCAAACCAACTGAGGAAGCATATACCAGAAATTAAAAGACCTATTGTCCGCAGAAATCCGCGAACCAGCAAAAAATCCGTGATATATATTTAAATATGCTTACATATAAAATCCATGATAGAGTGAAGCCGCGAAAGGCGAAGCGCGATATAGTGAGGGATTACTGTATTCAGTTTAGATCCATGATGCTTGACGACAGAGTAGTCAATGGGTCCATACATATGAATATGTGGACACTTGTGAGGTCTTCTGCTCCTTCTTGGCCACCCAGATCTGCTGATGAATGGCGTCTAGTGATACCTCATCTACGTGGCATCAAATCTCAATCTGGACTCTTGTCATGTGTAGCTCGTAGCTGGTGGAACAAGCTATCCACTTCTACTTGAAATTTTGTGTTTAAGAAGCGTTTGAAGACTTTCTTGGTTGGTGAACTTCTGCCCAACTGATTTTAACGGATTACCGTCATGTTTTTGTAACCTAGAAGTCGTAACTCGCTTTGTATTTTGTTCTGAGCACTTCACTTGTGGTAATTAGTTTTATAACCTTGTCCTGCTTCACATATTCCCAAATAGACCCCCAGAGTGATGTTTACTTGAATATATTGACCTCTTTTGTAAGTCGCTTTGGATAAAAGCATCTGCTAAGCAAATAAATAGTAAATAAACTTGATCCCATGCCATTGAGAAAGTGCTGGGACTAAAGACCTTATCTCAGAAAGTGTGGGGATAATATGTTTGACATCCCTCACGGCCTTGGATATCATCATGTTGAGGGAGACGACAGCAGTGCAACTTGTAATCGTGATAGCAGACGACATCAGAGGCTCTGTTTGCATGTGCATATCTTAGCCAAGAAAAGAAAAACAAAAAAACGCCACAGAGCGGGTAGGGATGTGGAGCTCAAATAAACAACAGCACATTTCTCCATTGTTAATTGTACGGGCTGTCACTTTGTTTAGAAAACTGTTTTTGTAATTATGTTAGAAGAAAACATTCAGGAAACATAAGAAGTCAAACGGTACAAAGCATTTGTTGATTCAATGTGGCGAGCCTCCGCATATTCTGGGATGTTTTTCTAGTGCAGACAGTGCCGGCACCTCGCTCCCTGGGCGGTCAGCATTCCTGCTGCTCAGGAGTCTAACACAATATGCAAGTAAATGCTAATTAGAAATGGAGGCACACTTGCTTGTACACTGATTCCTGAAGTGCAGATAGCATGACCACCGTCTGAGTGCTGACAGAGGATGTGTCTGATCCAAACAACGTGGAAACTTCATTATGCTCTTCACCGCAGCTTTTTCAGCTCCTCGTCGATGTCCAGAATTTCAGTGGAGATGTCAGCTCTCTCTTTGACATCCGCCATGAACTGAAAATATGACACTTTGCGGGTTGTAAACATTATAAAGAAAACTTTTTTTCTGAATTTTACTGTCATCACAGATGCTTATGACTTAATAATTTATTTCTGATTTACATACAGCATAGCATGGGAACACACATGTGTGCAGCTGGTAAACCAAATCCCATTACTCTGCAGAGGTACGTCTTTCTGCTTTGAGAAGAACATTCACTGAGTTCAACAGCTTTGATAAATCTTGTTTGTCCTGACACCTGCATGGCCACCTTCAATAGGCCGAGAACACCCTTTAAAATTCAAAGACATCTGCCACTATCAGCTTGCTGTGGGGTCTGCAAACTTACAGTCTAAATCACGGGTGACCTGGAGGGCCGCAGTGGCTGCAGGTTTTCATTCTAACCATCTTATTAATTAGTGACCAGTTTTTGCTGCTAATTAACTTCTTTTGCCGTAGTTTTAATTAACGTGACTTGAACCTCTTAGTTCTTTCATTTTCTTTAATTAGTAGCCTAACAATAATGAGACGCAAAACAAGTGGCTGTGTGACCAGCTAACCACAGTATCTGAAAATAAAGAAAGGCGAAGGTCCCAGTAAGGCTGATCTCTTAGGTCACCAAAACATTTTGTCTGTGTTCGTAGAAAAAACAGAACATCCACAGTTTAGGAAATGTCTGCTGTGGCAGAATGAGAGCAGCAATGAGCTGTGGAATTTAATGAACAGCAACAATTGGCTTCTCATTAAGAGATTGGTTGGAGTTTGATGTTCCAATATAGTTGACTTGTTTCATGTCTCATTTCTGTTTGGTTGCCATTTAAGGGAGAAAAGAATCAATTCAGAGGACTGAATCCTTAAAAACACGACTATTAAAATGAAGAGAAAAACACGTTAATTAACAACGAAAACTGGTCACTGATTAGGAAAAGGATCAGAATGAAAACCTGCAGCCACTGCGGCCCACCAGGCCTGGAGTTCGACACCCCTAGTCTAAATACATCACAGTCAACTGCAGTCTACTTATCCAGTCTTTAAGGTGGCTTCAAATAAATACAATCCACAACACCCACGTCACGCTCGTCATGATGTCTCTTTCTCATTGTCCTCCCTTCTTAGAGAAAGTCCACAAACTGCACCAATAAACCAAGTAAAGACTCATGTTTTTAAACCCTCATCCTTGTAGGCTCTGAGGCTAGAGATCTGCACTGGCAATCAGAAGGTTGCCGGTTTGAATCCCATAAATGCCAGTAGGGATTCTGCTCTGTTGGGCCCTTGAGCAAGGGCAATTGCTGAGCGCTTTGAGTAGTGAGAAAAGCGCTATATAAATGCAAAGAATTATTATTATTATTAGGTGCGCTCTTAAAAGTAATGGTTCTTTAATGGCACCGTATGACTCCACTACCGGTCCCTTCTAATTAGCTCCGTCCCTTGAACCCCATTACTTCTGCAGAGAATCAGGGAAGTTACTGCAGTGCCTCGCTGTCAGGATTATCGGTTCTTCTTGTTTCATTTGACTTCTGTTCGGCTGGATTTACTCCTGTGTTCCTAAAGTGTCTCTGGATGTTGTTCTTTTAGCTTTCCTTGTCTCCAGCAGATTCATCACAGACCAATTGTGCGCCCATGACAGTGCAGGTAGACCACTCATTGTAATGTACTACTGTTAATGTTTGGAATGATCTTTAGTTATACAGTCACACTATACTTTAATATTATTGCATATATTTTTTATTTAAGTAGAAATTCCTGTACATTTGACTAAAATGACAAGCAGCTTCATTTGTTTTTATGTTTAGCTCACTCCTTTACAGATTTATATTCTTGCAGTTGAATAACTTTGTCACGGCCGACCTGCATTGCTTCACGTTTCTCGACTGTATAAATAAAGATCATTCCAGACATTAACAGTAGTACATTACAATGAATGCTCTACCTACACAGTCATGGGCGCACAACAGTTTGATCTGCTGGAGACAAGGAGAGTTAAAAGAACAACATCCAGGAACACTTTAGGAACACAGGAGTAAATCCAGCCGAACAGAAGTCAAATGAAACAAGAAGAACCGATAATCCTGACAGCGAGGCACTGCAGTAAATTTCTCTGGAGAAGTACTGAGGGATTAAAAGGGGTGGAGCTAATTAGAAGTAATAATAATAAAATAATTCATTACATTTATATAGCGCTTTTCTCAGTACTCAAAGCGCTATCCACACAGGGAGGAACCGGGAAGCGAACCCACAATCTTCCAAAGTCTCCTTACTGCAAAGCAGCAGCACTACCACTGCGCCACCTGTGAGGTGACCGATAGTGGTCTTTAACGATGACAGAACAACATAAGGTCTGCAGACAAGTTGTTACCCTTTTGCGCACTAAGAACTGAGTCTGGAAGGAAAACCCTCTCATAAACTTTTGAACAGTTATGACGAGAACGAGCCATTCAGCACAACAAGCTTGTCCATCCTATTCACCGAGATTTGTCCACAATGGCATCATTGACCAAGCTCTCCCAGTCTTGACTGCTACTGTATGTTTGAGTTTGTATAAATAATATTTACAAATAACGGCCTTCATTGGTCACTGGAACTTTCGGCAACTCCATGGTGTCAATGGCAGACCCCTTAGTGTGACACGAGCTGTGAAATGCAGGAGTATATGCTGGCAGGTCCATTTCGATTAGATCAAATCACACAACAGAAATGAGAACTGCTGAAGTTTTTTTTTTTCCCAGAAATTTGTATTTCAAACTGAAAAGTGCCAATGAAAATTAAAATTACACATACATTTGAAACTGCTGTTCATCTTGAGTATGTTAGTGCCACAGCTAGTTCAGCATATTCCATTCTTCTTCTGTAAGTCGTTGTTTAACTTTCCATTTTTCGCTTGGAGACCCTACACTGTTCCAGTGATCAAAGCTTGAGACCACCGTATGTACTGACATCATGGGGGCACGATCATGTGGTCAGCATAGTCACGTGGTCTTGCCGTTCCCAGTGCTCTTGTTAGTGTTTCTTTTAACATGTTCAGGATTTTTTTTTCTTTCTAGCTACAGTATGCTCTATGTTTTACTTTTATTTGATTTTCCATTTTTCAGACAGGCACTCATGCCTGTTCATGTATCTACAGATGAGTTAAGCAAACCCTTGCAGGCTCATCTATAAGGCCTTTGAAATTCAGCTCCTCTGCCAGGTTATCATTAGGGCCTGTCAGAGCTTTTAACACTGCATGCTGTTTCATTTTGGGTGTCTCCTGTAAATAAAAAATGAGTGTTGGGGTCTGGAAAAATGGTCCATTTAACAAAATCATCCAAAGGATGAAAGAAATAAAAACACCCATGGTGTTACATGCTTAGAGACACAGAGCTCCGTATTCCTCTGAAGTGGTCCGTTAATGAATGGTAACTTCCAGGAAAGGCGTCAGTTAAGGGTGGCCGCTACCAGAAGATGCAGGACTTTGTGGGGACAGGAAGTGACCTCAGCAGTCCTCCAGCGACTTCTGTTCAATCAGCTTAGGGTAACAGATGGAGCCAAAGTTAGAGGCGGTGTCACGCTCTTTTCCTTCCCTGTAAAGCTTGTGTGTCTGACACTCTCTGCTTAATCCCTCAAAACACATTGGCGTGCTTTCGAAAACGTTCATTTTTTCATTTTTTTGGTATCTGCTGGTTGTTGTCATGATCTCCATGGGATTTCCTTTTAATGTTTGGAAAATTACAGGAAACGTATTTCATGTGTTCTTTGAATTTTATCGCAAAGTCATTTTGATTATTATGGACATCGCCATTTCACTATTGTATTTAGAACACTGGCAGTGGCTGCAGCGGCTGAAACTGATATGGCCGCCCCCGTCGCATTACTCGCGAGGAGCTGCTCTTGTTGCCAGCATTGATGCGGGTTTATAACAAGGTAGTGCAGTTCGGTTGGCTTTGGTATACTTGAAAAGAAAGTCTGCTCACACATACTATGGTTTGTGCTTGGGGACCCCTTTGGAATGACTCCTAGTTAAGACTTTTTGATTTTGATTTTTCAATTCTGCTTTGGCTTTGGTGACCGGTTTTTCTTTTTGACTCCCCAAACTCCTGGTGGTCTCTTTACACACTTTTGTCCCTCGGCTCTGTTCATCTTGTCCTTGTTTTTAAGTCAGTTACACTTTAATTGTGGGCTGCCACCTTGCCCAGGGCTGTTTGCTGCCTTGTGCTACTCGGGTATGCTCTTTTCACAGCGACTGGTGGGTTTGAGAATGACATAAGTCGAGATACTTGCATTTGTTTGGTCTTGTTTGGTGTTTTGTTTTTGGAGCAGCATTTAGGTGAAGGTACAACATTTCAGCAATGGGAATTGAAGTAACTTAAGTGTGGGTGACACCACTGAACCCAATAAAAGTGATGATAAAATTGCAGTTTAACAGAAAAATACTAACAGGGGAGAATCACACAGCTGCCTTTCTAGATAAACAGGCAAAGCACTGGTCACCCTTGGCAGGAGGCGTCTGTTTACTGAACCAGTGCCCACAGGACCCCTGACTCCTTCTTTTCAATTCTGGCCTCACATTCTTGGGGTCTATGTATACTGTAACCCAGGGGACATTCAAGCAGCTTGGAGGACGTCTGGTGCGTTACCTGCTCACCGACTGCCATTCTTTTACTTGGTGGGGATTCACGCCTTCTCCTGGCATGACGAGGACTTTAGTCAACAGCTCTGTGAGATGCTGAGGTCCTGCCAGTGTGCTCTGTGGTCTTGGTCCTGATTAGACAACCTTTTGTCATGGTAAAGTTAAAAGTTTCATTTCAATAGGATCTGCATTGCCATTCTTCTTAAGGTATAGTGCATCACGTAATGGCCTGGCAGGTCACGTCTTTATATTTTACAATGTTGCTTATCAAACTGGGAGAACAACATTTTGATGAAAAGGCTGATTAGAATTATTAAGGATTTGCCAACCTCTGAGCCCCCCTTCACCACTTGATGTCCAATAATATGTTCATGTATGGTTTCATTTTTTTTTTTGCCTGTTTTTGCATGTAGTTCTTGATATTGTAGTTTCAGCCATGCTGAAGTCAAATATTTATTTCTGCTTTTGATTTGGTTTGATTTAATTTTGATTGTGTTTGGCTCACCTCATTCCTTTGGATTATCTTTCTGCTTTGCCTTTGTGCTCCACAGAGCGTCATTGTTATTGAAAGGCCTTTCTGTCATTTTAAATTTTTATTTTTAAAAGATTCGATGAGGCCCTTTTGGTGTCTAGCCAGGGTGTTTGATGGGCTTTCCCCCTCTAGTTTGCTTTGGGACACCCCCCATCTCAAAAGCCTTTTGGGCCTTGTGCTCTGATTTCTGACCTCCTAGTTTTAATCTTGCATCCAGTTTTTGACTTCATGTTCATCTTACCAGTCTTTTTATTCTTGTGCCCTCGTTGTCTGCCATTTTTCTTTTTTTTGGTAGAACAGTAGACCTTGAATTGACAGAAGCCTGATGCAGGTGTTTCTGTTACAATTAGAGAGAATTTATTTTATATAAAAGTAAGTTCTTAAGCATAGCATTTGTAGGATTGTATTAATGGAATTAATCAAGGAAACCAACTTAAAACACACTTACAGTGGAACCTCGGGTCACGAACGTCTCGGTACACGTACAAATCGGGTTATGACCAAAAAGTTCACCAAACTTTTGCATCTGTTCATGACCACACACTCGGGTGATGAACAAGCCAGTTTCCCTTCTGGTTAGTACGCGCCGATGATTTGCACACGTGTTCAGTCTCTCCCTGTACATTGTTCTCGGTCAGACATGCGTGCATTCGCTGTGAAATCTTTGTGCTCTATTTCGTGTGCTTTTGCATTCATTTTGCAATTAACCATGGCCTCTAAGCAAGTGAAGAGTGGTAGTGTTGGTGAGAAGAAAGGTTCGAAAAAAATTGAAATTGAATTAAAGAAAGAAATTATTGAAAACAATGAGCGTGGCGTTCGTGTTACTGATCTTGCTGCCGAGTACAAGAAGTCAAAATCTACGATTTCGACTATTCTAAAGCAGAAAGAGGCCATTAAAGCAGCTGATGTTGCAAAAGGAGTTACAGTGTTAACCAAACAGAGGCCTCAAGTGCTGGAAGAGGTGGAAAAACTGTTGCTAGTGAGGCTGAACGAGAAGCAACTTGCAGGGGATAGCGTATGCAAGGCGATGTTATGCGAGAAAGCCAGGAAGATTCATGGCGATTTGCTGCAAAACTATCCTTCTACGAGTGGCTAGTTCTTCCTCCTCACTTCCTTCATGCCAGAACTCGGCTCATGCAAGGTTAGTTTTCTTGGTTGTTTATGGTTAGTTTTTTGTATGAATTAAGGATTTTTCAAATTTAAATTTTTTTCCCTGTGCTTAAAACTCATTAAAAAAAAGTGTTTACAGCGATCGGTTCGTAAGGCTGTAGTGTGAACTCTTGCGATGTTAGTTTTCTCTGTTGTTCAAGGTTTTCTCAGTGTTATTCAATGTTTTTTACATTTAGTTTACTATTACACTGTGCATTCTATGGTATAATTAACTATTTTTGTGCTTAAAAATCTTTAAAAAATATATTTACATACAGTTCGTATGGTCTGGAACGGATTAATTGTATTTACATACAATCCTATGGGGGAAATTAGTTCGGGTCACGACCAAATCGGGCTACGACCAGAGCTTTGGAACGAATTATGGTCATGACCCGAGGTTCCACTGTATCTGACATACTAGGAAGGCTATGTACTCTTTTATAGGCAAAGGCAGTCAGCACAACACAAAGGAAATGTCAAAGCACAAGTCCTTTCATTTTGTGTTTTACTTCATATAACATGCACTCATTTACTGTAACTGCGCATATTCTAAGAGCTTTATTTTACAGTCAATCCCAAATTATCCAAATCCAAACACACAGGAACACATCAAGGATGGCATTTTATGGTTCTTTACTGGGCTGATAAAGCATCATTTCATTCTGGGACAGGTTCTTTGCATGTGAAGTTGGTTCTTTGTGCTTTGAAAAACTTCCTAATATATTAAAAAAGAAAACTGAAATCTGTAAAGTATGGTAGGCTACCTGGAAGGACATTAACAAATCAAGAAAGCCTGCACTTAGCCTGTGTTACTGCCCTTTTAAAATCACGAGCCGTTAGTATTTCACAAATCTCGTATGGCCTGTTCATGGCTATTTACTGTAAGGAGCTTGTTACAGATCTAACAGCTACAGAAAATGTTCTACCAGTCCATCACAGCCAGTGTGGTGCTCTCCGGGGGAAGCAGTTTGAGCACAAAAGAAGCACAAAGCCTGAACAAACTTATCAGGAAAGCCTGCGCACATCACAGGGTAAACCCTGGACACACCAGAGGAAGTTTTGGAAAAGAGAGTGGTGGCAAAATTGGATGCCATCATGAAAAATCCCCTCCGGGGGGCACTTTTAGCCACAGGCTCATTCCACCAGTGTGCTAAGATGTACCTCTGGGGGTCTTTTCTGTCCACTGCTACCAGACATTTCAATGCTTCCTCCCAGGCCACTCTCTAAGTTTATTTTGAAATACCATTTTGAAATATCTGAACAATATACACTTATTTATTTATTTTTATTTACATGTTGATTGATTGATTGGCTGTATTATTTCTCCTGTGAGTCTGTATCCTTTGTTTGTATGTTTCTGCTGCTGTATGCATGTGAATTTCCCCTTGGGATTAATAACGTTTATCTAATCTAATCTAATCTCATAAACTGAGGTGCTTTCATGTAGTTGGGCCTTTTGGCAACCAAAAGCAGTCTCCCTATGGCATCGCTGTGCAGGACCACTCTGGCACCTTTATTGTTAAGTGTACTTGCTTGAACTGCATTAGTGTGCCAGTACAGAACACATTAAAAATAATTTGAGATGCAGCCCCTATAACGCTATAAGCCCTCAACGCACAGACAAGTTGTCTAGCGGGTTGCGTGAGCTCTGCTTCCTAAAGGGCTGTCTGGCAATTTTATAAGCATAGACTGACATTGGAAGAAACAAGAAAATGAAGCTCTGTGCCAGATGTCTCGTGTGTCTTTCCAGATGCAGCGCTCAGACGCACACTCCCGAGATATGCAGGGCTCATTTACGTCACCTTTAACTTATTAAGCCACTCTGTAAACTTTAGGATGTAACATCCAGTGGTGTTTTATTGCTAATTGTAAATATTATTTACTTTGGCTGTTAGAAGCCAGTAACTGCATGCTAAAGAGTTATGATTAGATTTTATAAATGAAGTATTAAAGAGATACTGACACTTTACAGTGCACCCTGCACGGACTGAACTAGAACCATAAGCGATTCATTTTTTTTTTGCTTCTTAAACATGAATAAAGTTTGCCAATAGCTGCTTCCTTTGCTTGTCGCTTTGTACTCCTTTCGTTGTTTCCGTTCAGTGGGTCTAGAGAGGCGCAGCTTCAAGGACTCGAGGTTTGTTTCCAGACTTGCTGGTTTCCTCTCAAACTACAAACACCTGCTGCTTCGGTAAATGAATTATTCCACTTTCCCCAACTTCCTTATCCCCTGTGGGGCAGGTTCAATTGGAAGGGTTGCCAAGACTACAGAATGATGGGAAGGTATTTATGCTACACCATCTATTTTGTATAAATTCAGGGCTAAGGGTAGAGCCGGTGAACTAATACTGCATATGTCCTCCATAAGACTTTAAACGTTCTGTGAAAAAGGTGAAAATGCTTTGCAGATACGGGAAAATCACTCTGTGGTAAAGTTTACTTCACATTGATGAGAATCCTCTGCTTGGTATCAATCCACCTGAATCTCAGGGGTAGAAGGGGATAAGCGAGCAAAAGATCAGCCACTGTTGTACATTCAAAATCAGAAATAAAAGAACACAAATAATTGTAATGAGGAGTTTACATACTGTAAAGTGCAAGGAAGTCCATAACAAGCAAACGTTCCCCTTGCCGATGCTTCGGACTGAACACAACGGCACTGGCACAGATATATGGCCATGTGTGACAGACATCTTCAAGCGGAGGTTTTTCAGATCAGAATAAAAAACAAAGAGATTAAGAAGAAGACCCTTAAGCAAATAACCCCAGTGGAGCCATTTTAACTCTAGCAATGGTAAAAGATGTGTTTTAAACTCTGTTATTTTCTAAGAAGTTGGTGTGAGTGACTTTATACAACAAAGACGAGGCACTGTGTGGATTGTGGAAGTCTGTCTGTGCAGGTACATGTAGGATATGATGCGAGAAGAGCCTCCTGGTCTTGGAGTTTTGGACTTGCTGTTTGATTGATAATGCAGCTGAAACTTCTTTCTTTGCAACATAAGACCTTTCTCTTTGTGTTAAATTAAGAGCAGATGACTCATTAGATTTCACATTATCTTGGTTTCTCTACAGACTTTATATATTTTCTCCCATTTCTCAACATCATTCCTATGTCTTTCTAATTTTATTCTTCCATTGGTCTCATTGTATCCTATGCCCTTAAGATGTGAGGATGAGGCGATATGTTGAAAAAGCAATGGATCTGCTGCTGAGATGGCACGTCCACCCTTTGTTATTCCACAGTTGTGCTCTGATTATTGGAGGCCTTCTAACTTTCCTTGGTATCAGTGTGGAATTTCAGTTTAATGAGTTGGGACCTGAACTATTCCTCTCTCTATGATCTGGGTGTCCCATCCCGTCCCGTCCACTACCTGCTTTTGTGGTTTGAAGCTGAGGCCTGAGCTCAGGGCAGCTGGAGTTCCACTCTCTTCTGCTCCTCCAATTCAACCTCTGTATTCATTTGCTTCAAGTCTTTCTTCTAAATCCAAACCTCTGCAAAACTTCCCACAAAACACCATATCTAGCTGTCTCATGGATCTTACCCTGTCCTCTCTATTATACTAGAGTACTATCTCTCAGAATGTCACAGATTCTTCCAAAAATTCCTAATCACCAGCACACATAGTTTAAATTTGTACTCTAACCCCTGGACATGACATCTCATGTGTTTTGCCCCCTTAAAGTTCCTGGCTCCACATGTTCTGGGAATGTCCTCCAGCTACAGTGTTCTGGTACTATGTGGGCCCGAATGCCCCCACCACGACTCTTTCTTTCATCATTCCTCTGTCCCCCTCAAGTTCTCCTCCTTCTGGACATTTCTTCTCTTTCTCCCAGCAGAGAATTTTAATGTTTGCTACCATTGCAGCTAAGTTTCTTTTAGTATTTCACTGAAAATCCTGTGGCTTGTAAATCTTCATTTTGTAGAACTCATCCTCCTTGAACTTTCGGCGTCTCTTCCAGCTCTGCCATTGAAAACTGGCATCATACTGCTCAGTCAGTCGGAAGCTGCCTGTAGGTTTCTCCATGAAGCCATGTCTTCTTTCCACCTTTCCTTGTTTTTATTTTTTTTATTCTCTCCTGTTTGGGGTGTGTGTGTGTGTGCGTGTGTTTGCGTGTGCGTGTGTGCTTGTCTACCTGTTGACTTTTTATGTGTCCCTGTATGAAAAGCTGCCTCTGAAATTAGGGGTGGGAAGACTATTCATCATTTATTATTGGATGTTTTATAATGTACTCCTTTTCTTTTTATCAATAAAAAATTGATAAAAAAGACCCTTTTTTAGAAAAAAAAATTTATGAGGTGGCTCGGACATCTGATCAGGATGCCTCCTGGACGCCTCCTTGGTGAGGTGTTCCGGGCACGTCCAGCCGGGAGGAGGCCCCGGAGAAGACCCAGGACACGCGGATAAGCGGAAGAGGATGGATGGATGGATGGATGGATGGATGGATGGATGGATGGATGGATGGACAAAAGATTACAAATAAATAAAAGATAAAAAAAAAAACTTAAGTTGTCATAATGACCCTCTCACTTGCTGCCAGTAGTAAAAAAAAAAACAAAATAAAACAAAACACCAAAACCCACCTTGGACAAGAAACCTTCACCTCGGCTTACCCTCAGAGTGAAACTGAATGGGCACCTGCGGTAAAGATCGGCATCTTTTTAAATAAATAATCACGTCTTGGTAGGAGGGGACGTGGTAGCGTGGCGAGAGCGGTTCCCAGGCACGATGCAGGAGCAGACAGCCCTACACTAAGCACACAGGACGTAGAAGGAGCCGGTACGGGAGTGAATGAGCTAAAGAGAGCAGACTCGAGGGAGAGAAAGCACGCAGCTGGGAAGTGAGCCCCAAAGAGGATTGTGTAGCCGACACTCGGGGGGCCGGTTGGAATGGGTCACTGCGGCTGAGCTGCAATGAGGAGTGGGAGTGACGGCTCGCTGTGGAACACTGGGAAGGCAGCAGAGGTCGAGGAGGCTTGGGAGGAGAGCCCCAGTGTGAGTGCCGTGGCCGTCGGGGACCCAAGCTGAGGTCCAGAGAGGGAGCCTGTCAGTAGCCATGGCACGGTAGGGACCCGGACCTGAGGAAGGTCAGAGGAGTCTGCTGTTAGTGCGACTCCTCTGTTGCAAGGCCATTAAGGGATAAGTAGAGGAGCCACCAGTGAGAAAGAATGCTCCTGGCTTTTTACTAAAAATAGTATCCTGCCAGCTGATTTTAACTTGCACAGATCACCTTTTTATGGATTATTTATTTATCATGGATATGGGAGCACTGCACTCTTCGCACACTTGTTTTAAATTGTTTTTAATAAAGGCACTGAACACTTTGCACCTTCCCCTTGCTTCATGTGGTGTCTTCATTTGTACAGCTCATCCCGGTCATGACTATCCACGGTGTCGTGTTCAAGAGGATCCCAAATGAGAAGCAGGAACATGGAGCTGGACCTGCAACATCACCACACCACCTTGGTGCAGCCATTTATGCCCCATTTCTGCTCTTGCTCAGGTTCATTTTCACATTGACATTTACATGTATCTGCTTAACAAACGGTTTTAACCACAGTGACTTACAAAAGAGATCAATCTAATCGAGTAAACCTCACTCTGGGGGACTGTTGGGTAACAAATGTTACAGAACAAGGTTGCAAAATTGATCATTGTAAGTGTGTAGTTCAGAACAAAAGTACAAGCTAGTCACGACTTCTAGGTTACAAAACATAACAACTAATACCAGTTAGACAGAAATTCACCACACAAGAAAGTCTTCAGACAATGCAATGAGAGAGTCAGAATTTCAAGTAGAAGTGGATAGCTCGATCCACCAGCTATGAGCTTCACATGAAGAGTCTAGACTGAAACATGATGCCACACAGAGGTGGCGTCACTAGATGCCATTCATCAGCAGACCTGAGGGGTTGAGAAGGTGCATAGGACCTTGCAAGTATCTCCATAATAATAATTCAATAATAATAATTCATTACATTTATATAGCACTTTTCTCAGTACTCAAAGCGCTATCCACACAGGGAGGAACCGGGAAGCGAACCCACAATCTTCTTACTGCAAAGCAGCAGCACTACCACTGCGCCACCTGTGAAGACGTATATAGTCTGTATACATATACAGTTAGGTCCATAAATATTTGGACACAGACAACTTTTTTCTAATTTTGGCTCTGTACATTACCACAATGAATTTTAAATGAAACAACTCCGATGCAGTTGAAGTGCAGACTTTCAGCTTTAATTCAGTGGGGTGAACAAAACGATTGCATAAAAACGTGAGACAACTAAAGCATTTTTTTAACACAATCCCTTCATTTCAGGGGCTCAAAAGTAATTGGACAATTGACTCAAAGGCTATTTCATGGGCAGGTGTGGGCAAGTCCGTCGTTATGTCATTATCAATTAAGCAGATAAAAGGCCTGGAGTTGATTTGAGGTGTGGTGCTTGCATGTGGAAGATTTTGCTGTGAACAGACAACATGCGGTCAAAGGAGCTCTCCACGCAGGTGAAAGAAGCCGTCCTTAAGCTGCGAAAACAGAAAAAACCCATCCGAGAAATTGCTACAATATTACGAGTGGCAAAATCTACAGTTTGGTACATCCTGAGAAAGAAAGCAAGCACTGGTGAACTCAGCAATGCAAAAAGACCTGGACGTCCACGGAAGACAACAGTGGTGGATGATCGCAGAATCATTTCCATGGTGAAGAGAAACCCCTTCACAACAGCCAACCAAGTGAACAACACTCTCCAGGGGGTAGGCATATCGATATCCAAGTCTACCATAAAGAGAAGACTGCATGAAAGTAAATACAGAGGGTGCACTGCAAGGTGCAAGCCACTCATAAGCCTCAAGAATAGAAAGGCTAGATTGGACTTTGCTAAAGAACATCTAAAAAAGCCAGCACAGTTCTGGAAAAACATTCTTTGGACAGATGAAACCAAAATCAACCTCTACCAGAATGACGGCAAGAAAAAAGTATGAAGGCGTGGAACAGCTCATTATCCAAAGCATGCCACATCATCTGTAAAACACGGTGAAGGCAGTGTGATGGCTTGGGCGTGCATGGCTGCCAGTGGCACTGGGACACTAGTGTTTATTGATGATGTGACACGGGACAGAAGCAGCCGAATGAATTCTGAGGTGTTCAGAGACATACTGTCTGCTCAAATCCAGCTAAATGCAGTCAAATTGATTGGGCGGCATTTCATGATACAGATGGACAATGACCATGCAGAAAAGCTGCATATTGTCGGCCATAGATGTTCGAATGCTGGGGAAGACAACATGGCAGGCCGCTAACATTACCAAAGATGAGTTTTTTAGTTAATTTGGCAGAGTCCCTTCAGCTAAATAGTTATGATAATAGTTCAGCTAAATAAGCTATTTGCTTACATTGTGCCAGTTCTGTCCTTGGCATGTCTTTGCCAGCGAATCAACCACAGAAGCGTGGATTTATTTCTGATATTCTGTGCTTGCCATTTGTTGCTTGAACTCTTGCACACTTTTTAAATTGAATAACTTGCTTTTTTTCCCTTGCTCCAATATTTTCCTCCAGCTATACAGGTAGATACATAAATCATTTTCGGCTTATAGGGACCACCATCATGCTGACTAAGCTGAATGTTTCAGTAACATTCCAGTCTTTAGGCAGCTTGGGGCAACCCTCTAAATGGTGTGCAGTATGTGTCAGAGGAAAGCTGTCCTTTGGCAATCCTAATGACAAATGAAAGCATCTGACAAGCCAGGATATTCTTCATCTGCTTATCAGACCAGAGGAATTGTTGCTGAGGGAAGAAAAACTTCAAACGATAAGGTTGCCCATAACCGCATTACCTAATGTGTTTTAAAGAAAACACTTTAGCATTTAGAAATGCATACCAGCGCCACATGATGCATCTGTAAAAAATATTTCAGTTTTGGAAGTAAAAACCATAAGCTGTGGAGGAGTGAGAGAAAATGGAAACAATACATTGAGATGCTGGCGTGCGATAGCTCGACTGTTCCAGAATGTTCATTATGGATATTCTGTTAGTTGACCTCTCAGATAAACGTGAACTTGAACTTTATTGCCAAGCAATGTGCTTGCTAGGAATTTCTCTTGGTGTTACATCCGTACACATTCCAGAAGTAAATTCAGTTTACAGTACAATATGTAACACACGATCCCATTATAGTAATATATAAAACAGTCTGACAATGCAGAAAGGTCTAATAACGTATCAAGCAAGTATTTCTACACCAAACATTACTGAGGTTGGATGGAAGAGTTTGGAGATCAGGAAGAGGTAGAGTTGAAGCCGAGACTGTGTTCAACCAGAGTGTCCACAGTAGGAAAGAATCTCTTCATGTGTCCAGTAGGTGTGCCTTTAGTGAGCAGTAACGTTACTGTGATGGCGATAACTGAAAGTGGGTGCCTGTGGACTTTGATCGTAGCTCCAGCACATTTCCTGTCCCATGATGTACCCTGTTACAGGCCTACAGTCTTTTCTGCTGTGCGAATGACATACTGTAGATTTTGTTTTGAGTGAGCAGATGCACTGCCATGCTAGACAGTTATGGAGAAAGAAGGGTTACTTTCAGTGATAGCTCTATTAAAGTGGACCACCACTGACTGTTTAAGTTGGTGCGGAGCTTTATTGATGAGAGATGTTATACTTTCATCCCAATTCAGACTCGGACAGACGGTGGTATCGAGAAACTGAAGTGATTCCACACTGTTGGCAGTGACTCTATTTATAAAGCTTGTGTACACACAAAAACAAACCCAATATGTGTGTAGGCAGTTTTCCATGCAAACGCTGGGATGTATAAAACAAAATGTGACAGAGGAACATGCATATATTTACAGCAACTCTGATTCAAACGTACGGAACATTTCAGAGAAACTGGGAAATCACAACACCTTTGATAAAGAAAGGACATGCAGCCAAATCAGCTAAATGATGACTCACATATATAATAATTCATATCGCAATTAGAATGTGGGTTAACGTAACGTAAAAGCATAAATCTTATGATGCACAAACTGTATTTTAGTTCCTTTTAAGAGGGCCAATGCTACGTATTTGCACTGAAGAATGTCATTTTGTTTTTTTGTCAGTTTAAGTTGACTACCTGTTGTCTCTTCTCGGGGAAGTGGCTGACAGGTCAGTGTCACTCCATCATACAGTACCTGCTGTGCTGGAAGCCATTAACTGACCAGTGAGGCACTATACCCAGTTTTTGCATGATGTGGGTGCACAAATGAAAATAATAGGTTTTTGCCAACTTAAAAAGGCAGTTTGCAGCAGTGTCCAGTCAGAGCACTTTACTGCACTCATATTACAATAAGGGTACCTATTGAGATCAGAAGCTGCTTTTGTTAACCGTAAGCAGTGACATTCCATTAATGCACAAGCCTTCTGTGATGCTAAGATGAGACTGACAGACATTGTGTCTCAATGGTTGGGGTCAACCTGTGATTTATTTATTTTGAGGCAAAGTATATTTGGCAGACATGATGGTGGCTGGCTAATTAGTAAGGTAACTGGCAGAACTGGGGCGGAGTTGTGTGAATCTCATAAACACCAGAAGTGACTCTACTCCATTGGGCCCTTGAGCTAGGCCATTAACCTGCAATTGCTTCATCTTGGGTATGACGTTAACCTGCATCCAGCCCTGCAAGCACTCCAGCCACCATATAAAACGGATCCCAATCCAGGTGGTTTGTTGTGTGGCGGGTGTGGCAACATGCTATCAGCACATGCTCCCAACCTCTCTTCTCTCTTTTTGGGCCCTCCATTCTTCATATGCCCTGTACTACTCCTTGTAATAGGCGTCAAATCATTACTTGTACCAGGTGATAGCAGCTACACGCTCAGATGCTGGTATCTTACGTCTTTTTGACCCCCAGAGCGCATAGGAAAGGTGTAACAATGGCACACATGCTCTCTTGGTGCACTCTTGCTCTTGTGTAGCACAGCACAATGCATCAAGGGGAGTACTGCTCTACCAGACAATGACGTTCTGCAGCATCGTGATTGCACATGAATGAGGTTCATTAGCATAGTCCATGAATGGTTTCCGGGTGGCAACTGGGCAAAGTTTGAGGCGTTGTTCACATTTTCCCGTTTACAAGATGATTGGGATTTATCAAGGTGAATGGAGCAGAAATGTGTGAATGCCAAGTTTTAAAAATCAGATTTTTTGGTATACACATTTTCCTGTTTTTTGGCATAAGAATATATTCACTCTCAAGTCTACAAATGTGGAGTAGAAGTTGAGGAGTGCCTAATAAAATCCACAACTATTTCCACTGAGTATTAGTGGAACTAATAACTGTTTGATGATGTTTCTCAAACAGGTCATGAGACGTGTGGAATAGATCAAATTCATACTGAGATGTTTTCTAATGGAGAAGCTCTGGATTGTGTTGAATGCTGAGCTAAAATCCACAAATAAGATTCTGGCATAAACACCTAGATTTCTGAAATTGTACAAGATGTAGTGAAGCACCATGTTTACTATATCTTCAATTGAGTAAACTGGAGATAATCTGTGACAGACTGGAGATTTAGAAGAATAAGATGTTCAAATGTCTTAATTATTAGAGAGGACAACGCAACTGGCCTGTAATCAATAAGACAGGAAATCCTTTCCTTCATGGGCATAAAGATGATTGTTGATTCTTTGAAACAGTTACATATTTTGCACTGAGCCGAAGACTGATTGAAAATGTTTGCAAACACAGGTACTAACTGATTAGTACAGACATATTGTTGGGGGGTGACATGACATCAGAACAGACATCAGAAATGTTCTATGCGGAGAAGGATTTGGATTCTAAAAGAGGTCAATTTTAATTGGTGGAGGAGCGCTTCTTAAGTCAGCAACAGAAACTACTCAGCTGATTAGGTAAAGAGGGATTATTCTGTGGCAGGGTGGTATGTATTTGTAACTGGTAATTATTTGTAGAGCATTTCAAACAGAGGAGTAACTGGTGGACAAATTCTTTTCTTAATGTATAATGTAGTACTGTATGACAATTATGAATGCTCAAGTCAAGTGTATTCACTGCACGTTATTGTGCAGTGCGCCGTTACTGGTAAAAGAATAAGTGTTTGTGTGTCTGTCCAGTTGCTGTCTCTCTGTCATTTAAAAGATGGCACATCACCAACGTTTTTATTAATAAAATGCATTGTATTTGTCATTCCAACAGATGGTGCATCATAAACACTAACACTGCTTTTACGGGTCCCCTACCAACGTTAAAGCTGAGGCCTGAAATCACTGTGACGGGTTACATCTGAACTGGTGGGGCACCAATGTATTGGGGAGGCATATAAGTAGGCTAGTCGAGAATTGGGGGGATTAGGGGTTAATGACAGGTCAAGTTTAGATCTATACATGGAGGAACAAACAATGGTGTAGAAATAAAAATGCGTAGTAATGTAAATTCTAACCAAACATTTAAGTGTAGAAGGAGTAACACATTAAAAATAACTTGTCTTAATGCTAGAAGTATCAAAAATAAGGTAAGTGAGTTGGAGTTGTATGTAGCAGAGCATAATTATGATATTATAGCAATACTGGAAACCTGGCTAAATAACAAAGATGGGGATGAGTGTAACATAGAGGGGTACACATTATTAGGAAGGATAGACACAACAGAAAAGGAGGTGGGGTTGCTGTTTATGTCAAACAGAATTTAAATGTAAGTCCTCTTCAGTTGGATGATGAGCCCCATCTTAGTGAGGACATCTGGTTTCACCTGGAAAACATTAGGGAAAGAGGTCTTATTTTAGGAGTGTGTTATAGACCACCCAATTCAGACAGTAATTTCAACACACATCTTTTTAGTAATATCAAAAAGGCAAGTTTACAGGGAGATATTATAGTCATGGGGGACTTTAATTATCCAAATATTAACTGGGATAACCTTACAAATGGAGGAGCACAAGACCAGGAATTTTTAGAAGTAATCAGTGACTGTTTTCTAACACAGCATGTTAAAGCACCAACATGGGGTGAAGCCTGTCTGGATTTAGTATTTTGTAATAATTGGGATAGAATTGAGGATGTAGAGGTGATTGGACCACGAGGGTCATGTGACCATAATGTAATGCAATTCTCAGTATTTTGTAAGAGTGTAGACGCAAAGACTAAAATTGTTAAGTTGAACTTTGGTAGGGCAAATTTTGAGCAAATGTGGCAAAGTGTAAGGAGGACAAAATGGGATAAGCTTTTAAGTGTGGAGACAGTTGAGGAGCAGTGGAACAGGTGCAGAATTGGCTCAGACACAGGAAGCAGAGGGTGATGGTGCGAAGAACCTCATCAGAATTGGATGATGTTAAGAGTGGTGACCAGCAGTGGGCAGTGCAGGGGCCCCTGCTATTTTTAATATCTATAAATGATTTAGATAGAAATAGAAGTACAAGCTGGTGAAGTTTGCAGATGATACCAGGATAGGTGGATTAGCAGATAATTTGGGATCCATTATATCATCACAGAAGGACTTGGACAGTAGACAGGCTTGGGCAGATTTGTGGCAGATGAAATTTAATGTCAGTAAATGTAAAGAATTACACATAGGAAGTAAAAATGTGAGGTTTGAATACACAATGGGCGGTCGGAAAATCGAGAGAACACCTTATGAGAAGGATTTAGGACTCATAGTGGACTCTAAGCTATCGACTTCCATTAAAAAGGCTCACAGAATGTCAGGTTATATAGTGCCTTGATGTGTGGAGTTCAAGTCACAGGAGGCTCAGCTCAAGCTTTATAACACACTGGTGAGGCCTCATCTGGAGTCCTGTGTGCAGTTTTGGTCTCCATAAAGACATAGCAGCACTAAAAAAGGTCCAGAGAAGAGCGACTAGGCTGATTCAGGGCTACAGGGGATGAGTTATGAAGGAAGAGTAAAAGAGCTGAGCCTTTACAGTTTAAACCAAAGAAGATTAAGAGGAGACCTGACTGAAGTGTTTAAAATGATGAAGGGAATAGGTCGAGTGGATCGAGATGGTGACTTTAAATGAGTTCATCAAGAACACGGGGACACAGTTGGAAACTTGTTAAGGGGAAATTTCACACAAACATTAGGAAGTTAGACACTTGGAATAAGCGACCAAGTAGTGTGGTAGACAGTAAGATTTTAGGGACTTTCAAAACTCGACTTGATGTATTTTGGAAGAAATAAGTGGTGAGGACTGGCGAGCTTCATTGGTCTGAAAGGCCTGTTCCTATCCAGAGTGTTCTAATGTTCTAGTGTTTCCCCTTGGACTTAATAAAGTATCTATCTATCTATCTATCTATCTATCTATCTATCTATCTATCTATCTATCTATCTATCTATCTATCTATCTATCTATCTATCTATCTATCTATCTATCTATCTATCTATCTAATGTTCTAACATACATTTCAACCTGTCTTAGATGGGTAGCACAGATAGTACTCATCTGATCTCATTTCATTCAGCAGGGGCTTATCTTAACACCTCCCAGAGAGTCTAGGCCTGGGGTGGGCAAATTCATTCCTGGAGGGCCGCAGTGGCTGCAGGTTTTTGTTCCAACCCAGTTGCTTAATTAGAAAACAATCCTTGCCAATAATTACATTTCATGGCTTGTTAGTGCTTTAACTCTGCTATGTCAAGTCATTCTCATATCCTAGATTTTTTTTCCATTCTAAGGATATCATCCAAATACTTTGAAGTGTAAAATGGATGGGTAATTCTCAATCCTTCACTTTTTTCTCTTCTCTTTCCTTCCAAGTATTTAATTAAACCAAATAGTGCACGATAAATACACTCAGGTGTAAAGGGTAACAAGCAAAATGGATAACTGCTGGTTTCTTTTGTCATTTGCATCTTATTGCTAATAAGGAGCAATTAAAAACCAAGAATGCAGCTGTTTAAGACTTAAATAAGCAATAAGGGTTCATAATCTTAACGAGGGAGATAACTAAAATGAAGCAGAAGTGTTTCTAGAGCAATAAGTGCTTCTTATTAAGCAATTGGGTTGGAACAAAAACCTGCAGCCACTGCGGCCCTCCAGGAATGAATTTGCCCACCCCTGGTCTAGGCCATCTTGTAGTCTCTCCACAGCTTCACCAGTCCACTTGTGTATTGCTTTTGTTTCTGGTTTAGCTGATTTAAAATTCTGTTTATAAGACATATCAGAGTGTTATAGCTGTGATCCAGAAATTTCACATTCTGCTTGTATTTCAAGAGCACAAATTTTGAGATAGAATTGTTAAAATCATGCATAATACTTTTTTTATTTATTTATTTTAAATTTAATTAGAAGCAGATACCATTCCATACAATTAAGTCAAACTTAACAAAGCAAACAAACAAAGTAAAATTCAACCCACACCCGAGAGAAGGAGAGGAGAGCCAGAAACCAGCAACCTTTTACTCTATAAAAGGAAACAAGAAAGGAAAAGTACCTTCTTCCCCGTAGTGGAAGCCTATTCTAAAATGTTATTGATTAGATCATGTCATGTTTTAAAAAAGTTTTGAACAGAATCTCTAAGTGAGAATTAGATTTTTTCCAATTTCAAATAGTATATAACATCAGTTACCCACTGACTTAACAGAGATGGGTTAGGATTCTTCCAGTTGAGCAAGATACAGTAAGTCTACATGCCAGTAATGAAGTAAAGGCTATTACAGTTTGTTTGTCCTTCTCCACTTTAAGCCCATCTGGAAGTACACCAAACATGACTGTTAATGGATCAGGAGTGATTGTGACACTTCTTAAAAAATGATTTGTTAAAGTATATGTAGATACTTTGAAATAGGAAGAGAAGCTTGGGAAGGATGGCCATCTTAACAATCTTGATTCTCCTTGCTAATGTAAGATGAAGGGTAGACCATCTATTCACGTCTTGTTTAAATTTTTCCATGCAGACAGCAAAATTTTGATGAAAAAGAGCTTTAAATTTGCTTATGATATTTATCCCTAGATATTTAAATTGATCTGCTAAAATAAATGGGATGGTATCCAGTCCAACATTGTGAGCTAGAGAATTCACTGGAAAAAGCACACTTTTATTCACATTGATTTTGGGTCCAGATATCATTTGAAAATCTGCTAATGCTTGTACTGTAGGACTGCTGGCACAAAATTTTATTGTTTTTGTGTGTGCATATATATATATATATATATATATATATATATATATATATATATATATATAAATCTTGTGGAAGCTGGCCCGGACACAGACAGGTAGACAGCGATTATTCACCTAACACACGTTTATTATACATAATTTATTATTTACAACAGTGCACACAACCCCAAACAACTCCCCCAAAAGTCCAGGCCTCTACCCAATGCCTCTTTCTTCAGGTCGCTTCCACTCCTCTCCAACAAGACTTGGTCCTCTCCTCACCCGACTCCAGCCATCGAATGGAGGGAGGCGGTCCCTTTTATCCCCACCCAGACATGCTCCAGGTGCCTCCCGATTAGCTTCCGCCGGCACTCCCCAGTGTGGCGGAAGTGCTGAGGGCCAGAGCCCCTATAGGGTTGAGCTTCCAAGCTCAGTTCCCGTGGTCCCCAAAGCCACCAGGGCGGTTGCCCCCTCGTGGTCTGGAGGAGGCGTAAGCCCTCCTCCGGTCCTCCTGGGCGTCCCAGCTGGGTACCACCCCCAGCCACTCGCCACAATATATACAGTACCATATCATCTCCATACAGTGATATCTTCTGTTCAAGTCCTTCTTTGAGAATCCCCTTTATCTCTCATTCAATTCAAAAGTATACAGCCAATGGTTCAGTAGCAATTGCAAAGAGCAAAGATGAAAAGGATCATCTTTGTCAAGTACCATGTTATAGTTTGAAGTAGTGTGAAATAATGTTATTAACACAAACTGAGGCTTCTGGACAAGTATAAAGTAATGTGATCCAGGCACATATATTTGGGCCAAACCCAGAATTGTGCAATGTAGTGAATAGGTAGTTCCATTCAACCATATCAAATGCTTTTTCTGAATTAAAAGATAATAAGATGTCTGGGGTCTTAGAATTAATGGGTGAATATATATTAAAGACATGTCAAAGGTTAGAAGTTAAGTGTCTGCATTTAAAACATCCAGTTTGGTCTTGTGATATTACAGAAGGAAGCACTTTCACAATCCTTCTGGCTGGAACTTGAGAGTATTTTAACATCTTTATACAGAAGAGAGATTGGTCTGTATGATGCACATTGCAATAAGTCCTTATTTTTCTTGGGAAAGATTGTAATTAATGCTTGTCAAAAGCTTTGAGGTAGAATTTTGTTGGCTTTAGCTTATATAAACAATACTAATAATAGTGCAGCTAACTTATTTGAAACTTTTTTATAAAATTCTACTGAGTAGCCATTAGGGCCAGCTGTTTTCCCACTTTGAGGTGAGTTTCTAGCATCTTGTAATTCTGAAAATGTCAGAGGTTTATGTAGTTCAACAGTACTAACAGTGTCTAGTAGCGGTATCTGTAATGAATCAAGAAATTAGTTAAATTGTATCTTATCTTCTTTAAATCGAGTAGAATATAGGGACTTATAGTATTCTCTGAAATTGTATGTTATATTTTTATGGTCAATAATTTTTTTCTCCGTCTGTGTTGTTAGTTGCTGTTATTGTATTATGGATTTCATACTTGTGGATTTGTTGGGCTAAGATCTTGTTCATAATAATAATGTTGTGATATAAAGATAAGCTCTTCCATTTCTGTAGTACTCAAGAGGTCAAATTTTGATTGTAAAACCTGTCTTTTCCTGTAAAGTGCCTCATTTGGAGACCTGGCATATTCTAAGATTATGAAACACAGAATGAAATGTTACTATCCTTGTGCAAGCATGTACAATGTGTTCAGTTACGCTTGTCGGTAAATGGTGAATGGTAGATTTGGAGAAGTTTGTAGAATATTGGGATGCATCATCAGCAGTGTTCCTCTGGCTCATGGGGTGTTTCGGCCTTTCACACTATACACCCTCACCAGAGGCGGCCAGCTATAGGGTGATCAGCCCTAAGCTTGTGTCCCATTCCCAATTAGTCATGAGAGTTGCTTTGGTGTCAAATGACTGACATCTCATGAACCTATATATGGCAGCCTAAGTTTGTTACTTGGGGGCCCAGCAGGGGGCATTCCTCTTCATCCAAAGCCACTGGCTACTTCTCTCCGCTGCCTCTGATGCAGCTTTGATGGCTGCGCGCTGGCTCTGGACCCTAATTCCCAGGTCTCTCAGCAGTTTGATGGTAGATGTTGCCACAAACCCTCTGCATCCAACTTCCACTGGGCGAACTTCCATGGTCCAGCTGCGATGTTGCGCTTCAGCAGCTAACTCAGCATAGCGTAGATATTTCCGCTCATATGCTTCATCCACAGAATCCTCCCAAGGTATGGTGAGCTCGATAATGTAACCCTTCCTTAAGGAAGGGGACCAGAGCACCATGTCAGGTCTCAAGGTAGTAGTGGCAATCTCCGGAGGAAACGCCAACTGTTGGCCAATATCTACCAGCAGTTTCCAGTCATGTGCTAAGCACAGCTGGCCTCTCTCCGATGGTGTGAGTTGCTCCTGGTAACTGTAGCACCATCTTGGTCAAAGGCAGTCGTCCATAGGTGATTAGATATTGGTGGTGAAAGGGCATTGATGAAAGATCGGTTTTCCTCCATTGTGGACGCAAGGCTCTTTAGGACCTGGTTGTGGAGCCAAGTGTATTGCCCTTGGGTGAGACTGGTCTTACACCCTATGAGTATATGCCGGATGGAGGCTGGCCTGGAGCAAAGGGCACACCCTGGATCTTCATCAATCCACTGATGGAGATTGGTTGATGTTGGCAGGACGTCATAAGTGGCTCTGATGATAAAGCTCAGGCTCCTCGCCTCCATGCCTCACACATCGTTCCAACTAAGCTTCCTCCTTTCGACACTGTCCCACTGTGTCCACTGCCCCTGTTTGCCAAGGGAGACTGCGTTCGCCCACCTTGCAGCCTCCTCCTGATGATGTACTTCCTCCACCACCATCCTCCTCCGTGCTTGAGTAGTGGCTTTATTCCAGGCTGTCCCCACGATGTAAGCAAATCTGAGAGCTGATATTGCCTCCTTCACTGCTGTTGCTGGTCTCCATTTTCGCCCAGTAGCCAAGGTTGGTGCATTGCTCCTCAACACTTTGTCCTGAGAATCATTCAATGTCATCTGCAGTTGTCGTGTTTTAGTGCACTTGTACTCCTCTGTGAGGCTGGTGAGGGGCAACAGATCTAGATCTATTCTGGTAATTTTGCTTATTAACTCGGACTCCTTCTTGGTTTCCGATTTATTTTTGTGAGAAAGATATTAAATAATCTATCATTTAAAATGCCTTCAGAGTTTCCCAGAGTGTACCTGCTGAGACCTCAAGAAAATAATCAATTTGCTTAGATATGAATTCTGTACAGTTCTCATCAGCTAATGACAGGAGGTTAAGATGCCAGCTACTAGATGAGTGTGTAGGATGCAGTAATTTATGCTCCATGATCAGAGGAGCATGGTCAGAGATAACAACAGTGTCGTATTTACAAGATTTGATAGTGGGCAACAAATTATTGTCAAGAGAAAATAATCAATTCTTGAGTAACAATGATGTACGGGTGAGAAAAAGAGAGTATGCTCTTATGTCAGGATTTAAAAAACTCCATGGGTTGCTCTGATAAATTATGATCCATTACAAACTGTGTAATTATTTTTGCAGTATTATATGATATCGCCGTTGTAGCTGAGGATCTATCCAGATCTGGACTTAAAACACGATTAAAGTCTCCAGCCATTATAATTTGACATTTGGAATAGTTCTGTGTATGAAGATTCCACACCCCTGGTTTTCTTTGTATAGCTGGAGTGAAATATTTGGCCAGACCACTGTCTTTGCAACTGAAACAGCTTCTTACTTAGTAAGTGGGTCTCCTGTAAAAATACTATCTTGACATTTAGACTTGTTAAGAGCATTAGTACTTTCTTTCTCTTTAATTCATGATTGATACCCTTGACATTCCAGTTAACAAAGTTCACTATTTGGTCATAGAAATTTTGTTTCTGAACTTTTGTTGACATTCTGTAGTCTTACTTTCAGGTAGCACATTGCTAAATGAGACAAACACTCATGACAAAATCCAAACACAGTCCAGCTCCAGATGCAGATGAAGGTGAAAATGAACTGAGGGCCCAAGTGAACAGCTTCCGACACACAATGTAAAGTTTTGTCCTACCGTGATGCAGACTACATGAAGAATTGCAGGTATTAGGAGTACTCCACAAATGCAGACATTTCCCAACCCAGACCAGAACACACAAACATCAGGCACAAGACACGAGCACAAATCCAGAAATAACTGTAATCCTCGTAGTGGCTGTTATTGTAATCCAATTGTGGTGTGAAAATGACAAAACATAAAGACACAAGGAGCTTACAGACCTCTTTTTAAATCCCGCACCTCATCTTTCTCCTTCCAGCAACTCCTGTGGTGACGATGGGAGTGAGCAGTAGTGTGCACTGCTTTTGGGGATACTGGGAATTGCAGTTCATTCTAAGTAGCTCTTCTACAAATCATTAAAGTGATGTTGACTCACTCAATAAAGCAGATACCTTTTTTGGCGACTGTACCTAAATGCACAGTGGCATGTGTCTCACCGTTTACTTGTGAATGAGAAGGCCTCATGGCTTATGTGGTCTCCATCGGGTCTTCTTAAAGAGCCCTGTCTCACCGTTTACTTGTGAATGAGAAGGCCTCATGGCTTATGTGGTCTCCATCAGGTCTTCTTAAAGAGCCCTTTTAAAGTGCAACTAAAATAAACACTTGGCGCTCTGCACCTACACAAAGCGGATCATCCCTTGGCAACTTTCTTAATTTTTTTTTTCATTTATTCCTAGTCCATTGATGAACCAAATTCAACCATTCTTAAATTTCTTGAATTTATGGGGGATTACCAGCAACGGGTGCCGAAGCAATCAGTCAATTGGAAGTAGGTGGACGCTTGGTGGCACTGTTGCCCACCTTTTCCTCAACAGACAGATGCAGGACACAGGTTAAAAGCACTCAGAAGACTTTTAATCTTTTTCTTCTTCTGTACTATTGCTTCCAAAGCAGCACAGCCACAATAAGCACAATAAATAAACAAAAATCTCTCCTCCACTCCTCCCAGCAAGGTCTGTCCACTACCTCCCAACTCCGACTCACTTGCAGGGTCTCCACCAGTTCTTTATATAGTCCTTGACCGGGAAGTGCTTCTGTTCTTCCTCCCACGTGATTTTCCAGCACTTCCATGTCAGATGGAGAATCCCAACTCTTTAATCAGCCCAGAAGTACGGTGGGGCTTCCATCCTTATGACTTCCAAGCACTTCCGGGCTGCAAGGGAAGCATGACTCCCCAGATCC
This sequence comes from Erpetoichthys calabaricus, assembly GCF_900747795.2. Classification (NCBI taxonomy): domain Eukaryota; kingdom Metazoa; phylum Chordata; class Cladistia; order Polypteriformes; family Polypteridae; genus Erpetoichthys; species Erpetoichthys calabaricus. Next base: position 141,781,833 of record NC_041400.2, on the reverse strand, counting down.
TTTCACAGCTCCCCCATGGGGGCATCCACGGCACCCAACAGGGCTGAGAAACTGGACTCCAAGTCCCAGGATGCCCTGTGGGAATCTGGGGCACCACTACATTCCTGGGAGCTGCCATCTAGCATTTTGGGGGAGGCAGTGTCCTGATAAAGCTGCCTTCCCCCATCCTTCCACTTCAGGGGCGTCCCGGCCAGGATAAGCTGCCAGTGATCCGCCACACAGTTAATGTTGCATATAACATGGAACACTTCAAAGTGAAAACTATCCGAAAGAATTTTACAAAGCATTTAGTTTGATTTGAGTATATTGATTGTGTACCAGCCACAGGGGATGCACAAACCAGTGTGTTTCTTCGTGCCGGTCCCAAGCCCGGATAAATGGGGAGGGTTATGTCAGGAAGGGCATCCGGTGTAAAACTCTGCCAAATCAATATGTGGACAACAATACAAATTTCCATACCAGATCGGTCGAGCCCTGGGTTAACAACAACCTCCACCAGTACTGTTAGCCAACAGGGTGCTGGCGGAAATTGGGCTACTGTTAGTCAAAGAAGAAGAAGGAGAAGAAGAGGGGGGAGACGTGTCCGGAGGCAGGAGGGGAGGAGGAAGTGTAAAGGGAGTGGAACTGAGGGTAGGAACTTTGAATGTTGGCAGTATGACTGGTAACGGGAGAGAGTTAGCCGATATGATGGAGAGAAGGAAGGTTGATATATTGTACGTGCAAGAGACTAAATGGAAGGGGAGTAAGGCCAGGTGGATTGGAGGTGGATTCAAATTGTTCTATCATGGTTTGGATGGGAGGAGAAATGGGGTAGGAGTTATTCTGAAGGAACAGTATGTCAAGAGTGTTTTGAAGGTGAAAAGAGTGTCAGACAGAGTAATGATTATGAAGCTGGAAATTGGAGGTGTGATGATGAATGTTGTTAGTGCATATGCACCGCAAATTGGGTGTGCAATAGGTGAGAAAGAAGATTTTTGGAGTGAGTTGGATGAAGTGATGAACAGTGTACCCTAGGAACAGAAAGTGGTGATTGGAGCGGATTTCAATGGGCATGTTGGTGAAGGGAACAGTGGAAACGTGGAGGTAATGGGTTGGTGTGGTGTCAAGGAGAGGAATGAAGAAGGTCAGAGGATAGTGGATTTTGCCAAAAGGATGGACATGGCTGTGGTGAATACATATTTTAAGAAGAGGGAGGAACATAGGGAGACGTACAAGAGTGGAGGAAGATGCGCACAGGTAGATTATATCCTATGCAGAAGAGGCAATCTGAAAGAGATTGAAGACTGCAAAGTAGTGGCAGGGGAAAGTGTAGTTAAGCAGCATAGGATGGTGGTCTGTAGGATGACACTGGAGATGAAGAAGAGGAAGAGAGTGAGGGCAGAGCCAAGGATCAAATGTTGGAAGTTAAAAAAGGAAGACTGCAAGGTTGAGTTTAGGGAGAAGGTGAGACAGGCACTGGGTGGCAGTGAAGAGTTACCAGACAGCTGGGAAACTACAGCAGATGTAATAAGGGTGACAGCAAGAAGGGTGCTTGGCGTGAAATCTGCAAAGAGGAAGGAGGAAAAAGAAACCTGGTGGTGGAATGGGGAAGTACAGGAGAGTATACAGAGGAAGAGGATGGCAAAGAAGAAGTGGGATAGTCAGAGAGATGCAGAAAGTAGACAAAAGTACAAGGAGATAAGGCGCAAGATGAAGAGAAAGGTGTCGAAGGCTAAAGAAAAGGCGTATGATGAGTTTTATGAGAGGTTGGACACTAAGGAGGGAGAAAAGGACCTGTACCGATTGGCTAGACAGAGGGACCGAGCTGGGAAAGATGTGCAGCAGGTTAGGGTAATAAAGGATAAAGATGGAAACATACTCACAAACGAGGAGAGTGTGTTGAGCAGATGGAAAGAGTACTTTGAGAGGCTGATGAATAAAGAGAACGAGAGAGAGAAGAGGTTGGATGATGTGGAGACAGTGAATCAGGAAGTGCAACGGATTACCAAGGAGGAAGTAAGGACAGCTATGAAGAGGATGAAAAATGGAAAGGCCGTTGGTCCAGATGACATACATGTGGAAGCATGGAGGTGTTTAGGAGAGATGGCAGTGGAGTTTTTAACCAGATTGTTTAATGGAACCTTGGAAAGTGAGAAGATGCCTGAGGAGTGGAGAAGAAGTGTACTGGTGCTGATATTTAAGAATAAGGGGGATGTGTAGGACTGCAGTAACTACAGGGGAATAAAATTGATGAGCCACAGCATGAAGTTATGGGAAAGAGTAGTGGAAGCTAGGTTAAGAAGTGAGGTGATGATTAGTGAGCAGCAGTATAGTTTCATGTCAAGAAAAAGCGCCACAGATGTGATGTTTGCTCTGAGGATGTTGATGGAGACGTTTAGAGAAGGCCAGAAGGAGTTGCATTGCATCTTTGTGGACCTGGAGAAAGCATATGACAGGGTGCCTCGAGAGGACTTGTGGTATTGTATGAGGAATTGGGAGTGGCAGAGGAGTACGTAAGAGTTGTACAGGATATGTACAAGGAAAGTGTGACAGTGGTGAGGTCTGCGGTAGGAGTGATGAATGCATTCAAGGTGGAGGTGGGATTACATCAGAGATTGGCTCTGAGCCCTTTCTTATTTGCAATGGTGATGGACAGGTTGACAGATGAGATTAGACGGGAGTCCCCGTGGACTATGATGTTTGCTGATGACATTGTGATCTGTAGCGATAGTAGTGAGCAGGTTGAGGAGACCCTGGAGAGGTGGAGATATGCTCTAGAGAGGAGAGGAATAAAGGGCAGTAGGAACAAGACAGAATACATGTGTGTAAATGAGAGTGAGGTCAGTGGAATGGTGAGGATGCAAAGAGTAGAGTTGGCGAAGGTGGATGAGTTTAAATACTTGGGATCAACAGTACAGAGTAATGGGGATTGTGGAAGAGAAGTTAAAAAGAGAATGCAGGCAGGGTGGAGTGGGTGAAGAAGAGTGTCAGGAGTGATTTGTGACAGACGGATATCAGCAAGAGTGAAAGGGAAGGTCTACAGGACGGTACTGAGACCAGCTATGTTATATGGGTTGGAGACAGAGCTAGAGGTGGCAGAGTTAAAGATGCTAAGATTTGCATTGGGGGAGATGAGGATGGACAGGATTAGAAATGAGTACATTAGAAGGTCAACTCAAGTTGGACGACTGGGAGACAAAGTCAGAGAGGCAAAATTGCGCTGGTTTGGACATGTGCAGAGGAGAGATGCTGAGTATATTGGGAGAAGGATGCTAAGGATAGAGCTGCCAGGAAAGAGGAAAAGAGGAAGGCCTAAGCGAAGGTTTATGGATGTGGAGAGAGAGGACATGCAGGTGATGGGTGTAACAGAACAAGATGCAAAGGACAGAAAGATATTGAAAAAGATGATCTGCTGTGGCGACCCCTAAAGGGAGCAGCCGAAAGAAGAAGAAGAAGGTTGTGTATCAGCACAGGTCACATTGCGCTGCCTAGTGTGGCCTAACGATGTAGAGAGCTCTCTGACTGTCGTGAACTAGGAGTCCCAAAAACACCTCCAAACTGTCCACTAGAGGGGGATATCACTGTCAAACCCCAAGCAAACCCCAGGCAAACCGAGCCTTGTAAATAAAAAGATTTATTCTTTACAAAACTGCATGTAACAAAAAAGAAGGAGCACAAAAGGCATAAAAAGATTTGCTTGTAACACCAAAGGCAATCCAAAGCAAACAAGTTCCAATACAGAATTGTCAAAACACAGAGCAAAGGGTCAAAAATCTAATAAATCAAATAAACACAAGTAACCTAAACACTCCCAGGCACATTCGAAATGATCTGCCAGGAACTGTGGAAGACCCTCTGTATTTATAAGGTGGAGGGCAGTGATTGGCCAGTGGCCCTGCCACTTGAAGGACCACCCACAAAACACATGAAACATAACAAAGACAGCTTGTATACATTGACAAAACTAAAAATAAGAGAGATGCATATAAATTAAAGATTCAAAAATGAAAAAAAAACATAAAAAAACAAGAATTTGAACCTCAGCCAGGGGCTGAACTATCGCTGAGACATGACATGGCTAAATGAAGCGATCCTCATGGCAGAACTTCAGTTTTGTAGTTTTGCTGACTGAAGAGTCATTACACAGAATTCTCAAAGGGCAAAGGTAGATGTTTTTAAGGCAAACCCAACACTAATGTATAACACTAACTTTTGTGTGGCCATGTACTGGAGAGTCTCTTATAATTTTAGTTGCATTAGACCTTGTTATTATGCAAAATTATTCTTATTAGTTACAAGCTGCTGCAGTCCCGATTGGTCTGATGCTTAAACCTAAATGCAGAATCTAATTGGAATGAACTCTGACTGCAGTCCACAATACCACTGATGTCACCTGCTCACCCAAGGGCATCACTCTCAATATTGCCACTCCAAGGCGTTTGTTGTGTGTACGAAACACATGCATAGCATTTATTTTCTAACAGATGGTGTATACAATTAACACTATAGCCTAATGAAGGAAGTTAAAATAAAGAAAAAAATGATAGTTTAATGGACATTCCATCAATCATACTTTTTTACAGCATATGTTTTTCCTATTTAAATTTTCTTTCATTATGTTATAGTGACAGTGTGTTTGTTGATGCAATTATATAGGATTTGTCCTGGGATTCTAAACTGCAGTGCTAATATTTGTGATTTGCCAAAAGTCGGCACTAAAAATGCAATAATTTTATTACTACATACATTACAAAATACATCCCATTACCACATGCCATAGCCCATGCACTTCAGAAAAGGTCATCCACCTGAAGCTAAGCGTGTCTGGGCCTGGCCAGTACTTGTATGGAGAACATTTAGATGACCTTAAAATCGTGTATTACCTGTTACCACTGGTGTGTTAAAAACGTCTTCAGCGGTATAAACATCAGAAGAAAATGAAATAAAACAGTGCTTTCTATTTTGTTTTGCGTTTATTTTATTCTGGCTCCTTTCATGTAACTTTTTTGTCACTCTCTCTGGAATGCCCCCCAAACTAGGCCTGTTTCACTGAATGCTGTTCGGATGGACTCTGACCACCATGACCTTAAAATTAATTAAACAGGTTACAGTGCATCCGGAAAGTATTCACAGCGCATCACTTTTTCCACATTTTGTTATGTTACAGCCTTATTCCAAAATGGATTAAATTCATTTTTTTCCTCAGAATTCTACACACAACACCCCATAATAACAACGTGAAAAAAGTTTACTAAAGGTTTTTGCAAATTTATTAAAAATAAAAAAACTGAGAAATCACATGTACATAAGTATTCACAGCCTTTGCTCAATACTTTGTCGATGCACCTTTGGCAGCAATTACAGCCTCAAGTCTTGTTGAATATGATGCCACAAGCTTGGCACACCTATCCTTGGCCAGTTTCGCCCATTCCTCTTTGCAGCACCTCTCAAACTCCATCAGGTTGGATGGGAAGCGTCAGTGCACAGCCATTTTAAGATCTCTCCAGAGATGTTCAATCGGATTCAAGTCTGGGCTCTGGCTGGGCCACTCAAGGACATTCACAGAGTTGTCCTGAAGCCACTCCTTTGATATAGTGGCTGTGTGCTTAGGGTCGTTGTCCTGCTGAAAGATGAACCATCGCCCCAGTCTGAGGTCAAGAGTGCTCTGGAGCAGGTTTTCATCCAGGATGTCTCTGTACATTGCTGCAGTCATCTTTCCCTTTATCCTGACTAGTCTCCCAGTTCCTGCCGCTGAAAAACATCCCCACAGCATGATGCTGCCACCCCCAGTAGGGATAGTGCCAGGTTTCCTCCAAACGTGACGCCTGGCATTCACACCAAAGAGTTCAATCTTTTTCTCATCAGACCAGAGAATTTTCTTTCTCATGTTCTGAGAGTCCTTCAAGTGCCTTTTGGCAAACTCCAGGCGGGCTGCCATGTGCCTTTTACTAAGGAGTGGCTTCCATCTGGCCACTCTAACATACAGGCCTGATTGGTGGATTGCTGCAGAGATGGTTGTTCTTCTGGAAGGTTCTCCTCTCTCCACAGAGGACCTCTGGAGCTCTGACAGAGTGACCATCGGGTTCTTGGTCACCTCCCTGAATAAGGCCCTTCTCCCCGATCACTCAGTTTAGATGGCTGGCCAGCTCTAGGAAGAATCCTGGTGGTTTCGAACTTCTTCCACTTACGGATGATGGAGGCCACTGTGCTCATTGGGACCTTCAAAGCAGCAGAAATTTTTCTGTAACCTTCCCCAGATTTGTGCCTCGAGACAATCCTGTCTCGGAGGCCTACAGACAATTCCTTTGACTTCATGCTTGGTTTGTTCTCTGACATGAACTGTCAACAGTGGGACCTTATATAGACAGGTGTGTGCCTTTCCAAATCATGTCCAGTCAACTGAATTTACCACAGGTGGACTCCAATTAAGCTGCAGAAACATCTCAAGGATGATCAGGGGAAACAGGATGCACCAGAGCTCAATTTCGAGCTTCATGGCAAAGGCTGTGAATACTTAAGTACATGTGCTTTCTCAATTTTTTTATTTTTAATAAATTTGCAAAAATCTCAAGTAAACTTTTTTCACATTGTCATTATGGGGTGTTGTGTGTAGAATTCTGAGGAAAAAAATTAATTTAATCCATTTTGGAATAAGGCTGTAACATAACAAAATGTGGAAAAAGTGATGCGCTGTGAATACTTTCCGGATGCACTGTATATAAAGGATGGATGAATTATTGTGTTACAGCCAATGTACCATAAAAGCTCGTTGCCAATTATTCTTATGCCTTGCTTTGTCATTCTGTATGCAGCAGACTGACCTACCAGAAACTCTGGGGGATCGACTCCTCATATTTGAAGTTCTTTTTTGTGCCACTGATTGAAGCAGTCATGTGCCTTTAGTCCCCTTGGTAGTAGTCACCAGTGTCTCACACAGCACATTTGACTTCTTCATTGATGCCCCTCTTTCCTTAAGACCACACATCAGATTCCTCTTTGGCTCCTTGCCTTGCTCCTCGGCTCATCTCCACTTACAGTACGTTGTGCTTGTAAAACATACATGACACCCAATATTTATGGTAAGGTGAAAATCTTTTGTGGGGAAATGCAAAAAAAGGGGGCTCAGTCTGGCTGTGACATTAAATACAAAGTAAACGCTGTAACCAAAGCCGAAGGACAAAGAAGAAATCCAATAACCAAAAAGAATGGCCCATGAAGCCGGCCTTCTTTAGCCAGCAAGTTTTTTCTGTGATAAAACAAAGTGCAGACACCTATGCTACACACGGCTCACTCATTCTTTTAAAGATGGGGCTGTGACCCTGCTGGCCATGCCCTTGACGTCACACACACCGACCCACCAAGGTCACACTTCCTAGGCAGCATCATAGCAATAGCACCAGTGGTGAAAACATGGTCAGAAAAGGCACAAAATAAATCGAGGTGAGGAAAAGTCTCTGAGATTATTGTGAGTGATGGAAAAGGCAGGGAAATTTGTAATCATGTGAACCAAAAAAAAACATTATTAGTCCGAGCAAAAGTGTCAAAACCTGGAGATCAAACTAATGAGCAAACAAGGCACTGGGGCAAGAGGAAATTGAAAAGAATTCATTAACACCGTAATGAACCTGGCACTTGGCCTCCTTGTGCAGGAAAGTAAGTAACGCGAACTGAAGGACGTTTACTCCTTGTGCTGTGGCCATATTGACATCAGAAACTTGGTGAAGTGACAGTGCGGCAAACCTTGATCGTATGACCCGTCAACTGACGCACATAATAAATAAACAAAAAAACATAAAAGATATAAAATGAATGTGTACCATGACATAAATATAAAACAAAACAACACAACTGTGCAATTCTTGGCAGCTGGACGTTCTAGTATGGGCAGTCCCCCAGTCACCTCAAGCTCTCTTCCTCTACCAGCCTCACCTCCCTGCTCCCTGACCCTCCTCTCAGGTGTTGTGATGTACGATACAAATGACACTCACAATCTAAGGTATTTAGAAGTTGTACGTAAGCATGTCCAGTGCTCACTGCTTTACCAATAACCATCTTATTAGGTACACTCAGAAGACACAGAAAGAGATGCTGGAAAAGCAAAACTCCTACAAGGTTTGCAGGTGAAGAATGGGCAAGTTCTGCTGAGGCCTCGCAAGGAGCCCATATGCTTTGTTTGGAGATCCTTTACATAATGTCCTCTTTTTCTTGGAGGAATGTCTAAACATAAACTGTTCCAATAAGTTAGTAATCTTAATGAAGCAATTACAAAATCTATGAAATGATTGCATTTTGGGAATACGTAAGCTGCATATTAATTTTTCTGATGTGATAAAAATTTAGGCTGAGATTGCCTCTGTTGAGGTTCAACTGCCATGGTGTTGCTCACCACGTAACTACATGAATCAGTAAATGACTTACACTAGCAACCAAAATTCCACAGCTATAAAGAAAACTTGAACACATAAATCACAAAGTTTACAAGCACACACCAGGAAATTCACAGATATCAGTAGTGATGTTGTCAAAAGAACAGATGAAACAATGAGAGAAGCTTGTGGGTTAAACCAGTACATCCAGTTTATTGCCATCTCTCAAAGGTTTGAGGACTTCAGTTACTCTGGTCAACAATGGACGCCATTTTGGTAGTCATAGCTGTTTTTATGCTGTGGAGACCAGGATAGGTGGAGTGTAGGGTGGGTCGTTATCTTGTTTCTGGGTTAGGCTTGTGGCAGCACACGTGAATTGACGTGCGTCCTCCAAATCTTGCCCCATGTCCTCTGAATGCCAGTGCTAACTGAAAGCCCACTCTCTCCAAGTCACACCATCAGCACAGTATCCTCCTGATCATGTAGAATTTGTCTCAACAATCCTAACGAATTAAATATGTCTAAAGCTGTTCTGCTGCAAATTATACCTATAATCATTTAAGACACTGTAAAAATAAATATACTGTTAATATTTGTACGCATGGAGAACACTGACTTGAGTGTGGCTGACAGGGTGGCAACAACTGATCCCATTATCAATGAACCTACTTCGTTTATCGAGACTGACAGACTAAAGATGAGGCCTAATCTGTTTAACCACAACAGAAAACGTCAGTAAGCCGCTTTCCATAAATGCACTTTTAAGGGTTACTGGTAGAGTTAACTTACAGAGCTCGTGCTGTGTGTGCAGTTGGTGTGAGACATCAGCCGATTCTGCACTCGCCATACTACTCTACATGTCACAATACTTCTACTTCTGCTACTACAACAAGTTTTTCTCATTTGATTGTGTTTCTGGAGATAATGACTGATGCCCATATCTTCTTTCCTTCCAAACAGACTTGATCTTTGCCTTTTCACCACTTTCTGAAGCAGTTTTCAGATTTTCTTGATAAGTTTAATTTGACTGCAATGGAAACGTAGAGAGATGCAAATTTTACAAAACGCAATCCTACCAAACAGCTTTTACCACACACTGATCGAGGCCCTCATTTCTGCTGCACCTCAGCGTATTTAGCAAGGTCATCACAATGGGGTCAGTAAGGCTAACTGGAGCTTTTTATGACTTTTCATGTTTTTTTTTCACGTTGTTTTGAATTTTCAACTTCCCTGTAATTGAAAGCACCAAGTACATCAAAGAAAAGAAATCCATTTAAATGTATGGATATTTGTGGTTGGAAAACATTCAGGTAAAAACACACACACACGTCTGGAGTTACCACTTCGCAATTTTTGTGAACAAAATGTGCAAGTTGGATTAAATGGCCTCTCTTTTTAGGTAAACTTCATTATATTGGACCCCTTGCCCCTTTTTTCATCCTTAAGCAGTGATTGTTTATTCATCCATTGGTGCGGCCATTCACATTCTACCCACTGAAGTCCGGTTCCAGCCTTGTCTATAAAATGGATAACAAAGAGTGGTTACTGATTTCATTAACTTTGCTTTCTAGTTTGGAAACCCAAGACAACTTCTCTTCAAATATACCTGTCACCATTGCATGTATTTATGGATGACTGGCTTATGGTGAACTGTCAGTCTTCACGACACTCTTTAATTCAGAAAGCCTTGAAGCTCTGACGGTTTTAACTGCGCCACTTCAGACAGGCAGCCTACAAGGCCCCATCTGGAAGGGGTTAGGGTTAGGCTTAGGGTTACGGTTAGTTCCAGTTAACAGAAATGTTCATTTGAATTTCAGAAACCTCTTCATCCATGTTTTTATTGACTACACAGAGTCTTCACGGGATAGAGTTAACATTGCAATCAAAGAAGCCTTTGTTTTTTCATATTTATCTGCTGTTACCTGTATTTTATATCAATGTTTTACTGTCTTGTTGGGTTTAACATATATTGGTAATGACAAATGTGTTTGGAGATTTTTCAAGTAAGGAAGACAGAAGTTTCGAGCTGAGGTGGTTCTATTCACAAATTAGGGCAGTGGATTGTGGCAATGTGTTACATGTTGATTAGCACATGCAACTAAGAATTTCAGTGCTTTCCGTAAATGTGATAATAATCGCAATCTAAACATATAAAGTGTGTGGTTCAATGCTTAGTGTGGCTGCCTCACAGCTTCAGCGACCTAAGCCTGATTCCTGGCCTAGTCACGGTCTGTGTCACGTTTGAACAATGTTCCTCATTGATTCTTAAAGTATCCTGACTTCCTCCCACATCCTAAACACATAAATTCTAGGACAAGAAACAAACCACATTAAAGTGGCCCGGCATGCGTGTGTGAGTGCATATGTGTGAGAGAGTGTTTATGAGTGTGCCCTGCAATGGACTGGCATTTTATTCGCGGTTTCCCAGCCGTTTCTGGGCTCCATTTACGCGGAGTGTGTCATGGCTTAGATTTATGCTATGAGCACTAATCTATCACCACCTGGCTGTCCGCACTTAACTACAGTCCAGTCCTGCTATGAGCTGCATATCTGACCCGGCTGCCCTCCACGTGAAGTCGTTTCCAGGTCATTCCATTAATGTGTTAGGTGTTAAGAATTCAGGAAACTGCTCAAGACGTTTGTGTAGGACGGGGTGAGGGGCAGCTTTGTCTCTCGGACTCTTTGTATTTGGTCCTGCATTTTAGTGGATATCAACCACTAAAGAATGTTGGGCTAAGAGTACCACCAAGCCCCCTATAAGAGCTCTCCTACGCCAATGCTGCAATCTCAGCTGTGGGACTTTCTCCCACCCAGACTGTCCTACCTACACCTCTGCCCCTGAAGCCTCATTTGCAGCCAATGCACCCGCTCGACAGGCTGGCATCTTAGCTGAGTACTTAAATTGTGCTGAGATCTGCAGGTGGAGATGAATACATTTTGACTGATAATTTCTACTTCTTCTTATTATAGGCTCCATGAAACACAGACAAGCAAACAAAATAAAATGTAACAAAATGATCTAAATTTAATGAAATAAGAAAGACAGCGTGCACCTTTTAAAATATCAGGTTCAGCAAGCATATACTGTAAAGAAAAGCACTTGGCAAGCCACAAATCCCTGAGTAATGTAACTTCCATGTGTTCCCCTTAATAAAAGCACCAGTGAACCAAACGGGCTCTGCTACTAAATAATCAGCTCAGACAGCTCTCAATAAGTGAATGTTCACTTTGTGTTTGGTAAATACCGTATCGGGGCCAATTTCACCCAGCCGGTATGGCCATACAAAGTTAAGAAATGAAAAAGGACCCTTCAGCCTGTGTCCGCAACACATTCCCAGAGTTAACACAAAAGCTCAAAAACTTGCTCTGCTCCAGATGACAAGGCCCGTTTTGGGAAAAGCAAGTTTCTGTTCTGTTTGTTGAATGAGTTTTTGAAGTTCTCATAAATTAAGTAGGGCGGTACAGTGGCGCAGTGGGTAGCGCTGCTGCCTTGCAGTTAGGAGACCCGGGTTCGCTTCCCGGGTCCTCCCTGCATGGAGTTTGCATGTTCTCTCCGTGTCTGCGTGGGTTTCCTCCGGGCGCTCCGGTTTCCTCCCACAGTCCAAAGACATGCAGGTTAGGTGGATTGGCGATTCTAAATTGGCCCTAGTGTGTGCTTGTTGTGTTTGTGTGTGTCCTGCGGTGGGTTGGCACCCTGCCCGGGATTGGTTCCTGCCTTGTGCCCTGTGCTGGCTGGGATTGGCTCCAGCAGACCCCCGTGACCCTGTGTTCGGATTCAGCGGGTTAGAAAATGGATGGATGGATAAATTAAGTAATATACAGGCTTCATGTGTTATTTTGGATTGAAAACTTTAATTTGGTTTAAATCGAATTTCGCATTTAATTGGCATGCAACATTGTTGCTGGGGATTTTATATTGGCATTGTGTTTCTCCTTCTTTATATGCAACAGCAAGAAAAATCCACGTAATGCCCATGTCAGATGTGTCTGAAAGGTTTGACCCTTATGGGGAAGTCACATTCGATGACTTTATCCGGCGATTTTCCTGTCATAGCCTTCATTCACATAATCTTAGTCAGTCGGAAGCAGTCGGTGTTGCACTCCAATGAAGAACAGTTGTGCAGTCTGACATACCCAGTAGTTTCCCCTGACAAAACCAAACAGATTTGATAGGGGTGGGCTTTGTGTGCCTGAGAGCATGAATGCATATAATGAAGCCGTGAGAAATAAGGCAAGTGGGTGTTTTGGACCTCATAAACTAAAGATAAGATCGTCTGTCTGATGCCTCATGTTTTACATACTACAATGGATTGGAAAAAATTAAAAAAGTGAAGAGAATGCAGCTAAACTCACCATGCCTGTTAACCCCTCATACAGTACCAGCTCTGTCAGGCAGAACGTGACTGGTTGTCAGAAAAAGTTGGCACATACAGTACATAATTTAACATGCCCATCGGATTTCAGGCATTTAAATTGACATGGACCAGCGACGAGATCGACAACTGCAGTTGGTAAATCTGACAAACCCTCACATAATGTGACATCAGTTTAACTCCTCTTTTTTTTGCGGGCAGCCCATAAGACGATATCAGGCTCTGCCCTCTGCTCCTCACTTTCTGGTCCTTCCAATATGAAAGACCTGAAAATTGGCAAATAGATGTCACTTTGTGCTAATCTGCCTGTAAAAATGATGCTCTTGCAACTGTTAATCCCTCACAGCTAATGAAATGGGGGCCTAGTGGGTACCCCAACCCCTTACTATTTCACCTTATATTTTTTCTAATGTTCCAATCTGAATTATTACGCTTTTACTCAGCACTATGTTTAGTCCATGAACTGCATGGCAGCGTTGAACAGGTGTGAGTTATGCATGAAGCAGGGTTCAATCAAGCCTTTTGTTCCACCAAGAAGGCTGTTTTAGGATGGAAATGTCTTCAGATGATGAGTGGGCCTTCTTTTGAGTGACAGTAGTAATAACTGAGAGAGGTGATAACCCAAGAAGGGAGAAGAACACCCAAGTTCTTCACTTTGTTGTCATAGTATTTGTGTCACCAAACACACAGTGATAGTGTAAACCAAATGAATTAAACATCTGTTGAGGTCTTTGGTGATACTGCCTGACATGTTTTGTCTCATAGTGTGTATCTGACCTGAATGGCCTGTGATTGCAGTTCAGTGATCTTTTAGTTCTGCAGTTGGAGTTGTTTGAGCCACGCCATTTTGGAAGACATTAGGAGCTTTCAATGGCAGCCCTTCAGAATTAAGACACTTCAAAGTCATGTTTTCATCCCAGTGTTGACTGTAGGTAATTGTCACATCCCAAGAATTCATCGACGCATTATCTGAAGTGCTTGTTCCCAGCTCTAGGAGAGGCATAGGGTATGCTGGTTACATGAGGAGACAAGTCAGCAGTGAAGAACAGACACGGATTTGGTATCGAGTCAAAAACTAGCAAGCCTGAAATGAATCTGCCATTCAGTCTCTCTGTTAGTTTTGTTTTGTACTTCCTGTGTTCAGCATTTGTAGTTACATTTTTTTTTATTTCTAGAGGATAGTTTGAAAAGATTTTCATGCTTCAGACATGGTTTTTAGGCTTTTGCACAGTTACTGTTTCAACACAATCGCATGGTTCTTGGATTTGTAGTAATGATTCAGGTGCTCTCTTTGTCTTTCTCTTTCTCTTACTCTCCCCCCTCTATTCTTCTTGCTGGATTGTTACTGACATTTCAGAATACATTTCACCCCCAGATGCTAATGGCCTACTTTGTAGATCTCATTGTTTTGCCGGGAGGACCAAACGGCTCAAGGGCTGGTTTGAATCTTCACATGAATTTTGGAGCATTAGTCGAGATTATGCTAATCGCTTAAACATCCATCCATCAGTCAATCCGTTCATCTCTTCATCCATTATGTGAATCCGCTTCATCCTGAGCAGGGTCGTGGCATCACTTAAACAGTCAAGAATAAATGCTTTTGTCAGCGGAAGGTTTATTTAAAGTTCACCGGTGCATCTTGGTGCGAGGCATGTTTGAATTATCTGCTGCTTTGCTTGTGCAGAGTTAAAAGAAGACGGCCGAGCAGAGATCTCGCTCACTATGCCTGTAATCTATCTAATGATTTACGTGTTTCTGCTCTTTCTCCTAGGTTATTTATACCTCCTGCGGCAGACTTCTAAAATTTCTTCCACAGCTGGCCTAGGAGCCACTGGGATAGACCTTATCAAACATCTCGAGCGGCAAAGGAGAACTGTATAAGAATAATTGGTCTGTGCAACAGAGAGATCTTTCTTTCACCTTGTGACTGGAAACACTGCTTCAGCAATTCACGCAAACCGACAGCGGAATGAGGCCATGTGCCGCACCACTAATTGATTTGAAACCAGAAGCTGCTACAAACATTTCCTCTGAAGCAGTGTAATAGCATATGTTTAGCAATATTTGAAAAGCAGACACCCGAAATTAGTTCTACAGCTGCTGCTGCTGTCTCCACAGTAGGACCGGTCTTATCAGGGAGCTGCAATACGCATCTTCTCGGCTCCACAGATGCTGGAAAACGTATTTCTAAGAGGAGAGGGTAGACTATGTTCTCTCCAGAGGGCTGAGGTTTTCTTTCACAACATATTACCCAGATACATTTAGAGAGTTCTTTGTGCGTAGCCCCCTGAACTGGCAATGCGAGGCCCTCATTCTCAAGCTGTTTTACCAAACCAATACCAATGATCTAAGCAAAGACGAGGGTGTTGGGAAAGAAGCATCGAAGGACTGCGATTCGCATTTTCAGCAGTGATCATGATGGTGGGATGCAGTCTATGCTAGATCAGAGAGCTTAGAGAAAGAAGTTCTTCGATAACGCGGTCTGTTTTACTTTTAGAAACTTGCTTTCTTTAACCCCCCAGGGGGTTAAATGATTGAAATTACAGTGGGCAACTGACTTCAAATGATTCTGCATTGTTGTTCTAAAGTTTTGGTAAGTGGCCAAGTTCAAATCAGTAGGTTCAATTTAGTTTAATTTATCCTCCTATACTTCAGTTCCCTTCAGATTGCAGTGCAAAGGTAATTGTGTAAAATTACAATAAAAGTAAACAATGTTTTATTAAAGGTCAAATATAAATCCAGCATACAGTGTATCTAGATAATAGCACACATACGAACGTATGGAATTGTGTTTCGTTTATATTCCAAGTCATGCAACTACTGGGATGGCAGAGATTCAGGCATTTAGCATAATAGAAGAATAAACATCCAAACCAAACTTTAGCAAAATGTCAGAAAAAAATAAAAAATCAGAAAGAGGTATAGAAAAGAAAATCTGAGCACAGACCGATAAGGAAGTTCTGAACATTCATATCTTCTAGGCTTATGCAGCATTATGTCAATGCTAAAGGATTCATCGCAATATTACTGATTTGCGGTGCTGTGCTCCTGCTAGAAAGTGAAAAGCCTTCTTCTGTATCTACATTCAGGCACCATGAGTTGCTACGAAGCACATTGCAGTCCGATTCTAGTCCAGTTACTCTTTTATCGCCAGCAGACATCATTTGTTCCATCTTCTTGATACAAGTTGTGAGCATGTTACTTTACTTCTTCCAGACGAGGCCTAACTATTGTACAAATGATTGCTTGACTGCGCCTCTTGATCCTTCATATCCTGGCCCAGTTTGTGTGTTCTACCGTGTATTCCTTTTATATCAGTCCCAAGTTGGATACTTGGTAACTTTAGCCACCTCTGATGCCATGACATAGTTAGTTGGTGTCAAGGGGGTGTTTGTAATGGTTGCTGAAGGAGACTTGGGCCCCCTCAGTTTAGATTTGCCACTTGGAAGTGGCACATTTTCACCGCCAGCTTCACTGCCACATTCACGGGGGCCAGACAGGATGCTCCACTGGAAGGTCCTGGCTGATGGGGGTCTTCATCAGATCTCCTTAACCTCGATCTGTAGCAAGTGGTGCTGTGAGCTAAACACTGACTTTGACTTCAGACAATCTTTAAGGTTTTTGTTTTTCTTTCTTTGTGGTCTTTCTTTCTCTCCCTTTTGCTTTCTTTTCATGTTTTAAGTATTATTTGGGCAGTTCCACTTCAACCACTAAAATATCTCAAAATTAAAAAGAAATACAGTACATATGTTTTGCAAGCAGAGCACTGTCTTAGCATAGTCCGACTCCAGAAGGCTAAATACCTGATCAAAACCTGTCATGTCAAGTCACTAAGTATGAAGTGAGGACAATCACTTCTATGTGAACTTGTAGGGGTCAAGCCAGGACCTTCTATAATCTGTCTAGTGTGCTAAACACTATCGTATCTAAGCAAATCCTGATTTGAAATTAACATTACCATTAACTTCTAAGGAATGGCTTTTAACAATAATCAATTTAAATTTTTAAAGCCTTTCAGAGTCTTAAGATTTTAAATGTTGATAATGTACTACAGTATGTAATTAATCTTGTAAAGTATATTAAAGTTAAGTAAACTAAGGCTATGAACAAGAGAAAAGCAACACTGCAAAAAGACTGGACCCAGTTGACTGCCCCTCCTATCCATTATGATTGGCTGTTCTCATTAATTTGTTATTCATCTTCTGTGTCCTCTTTGAGTGCAGTTCTTTTTGAGCTTCTCTATTGCTACAGCAACATTCCCATGATGCCCTGGGAGCACACAGTCTCCGACATCATCAGGGTCACAGTAGCTAAACCATCATGTACAGACCCAATCTATCCGAGACGGGATTAAGAGAAACTTGGATTTATTCTGTGTTGGTGCTTTTCTGGTTATTTGGTCACCCAGCTTTGTTTCGACACTTTTCGTTTTTTTCAGATGGTGTTAGGTGTTTGTTATAGTTCGGCATTGTGCTTTAGGTAATGACCTTTGCACAAACTTTTGACCACAGTTCAGGAATTGTGGGTATGAGTGTTGTGCATCACTTTTGTATTTTCTTTAATACAACAATCCCCACCACTAAAAATAAGAAGTGTATTATTAAGAGGTATTTTTGATGTCATTTTAGTGTCTACTTTTTCCAAGTATCATTCACAATCATCTAGAAGTCAATACTCATGTTGATCCTGCTAGCAATGTGCACAGCAAGGTTAGCAATTTTAAAGTTTGGCTAACGGCTGTGGTTGATATTGTTGTGCAGTTCAGTTCATCACTTCTACTGCTACTCTATTTAGGTTTAATTCATCTCGCCGTATCTGGAGTTTGGGGGGTGATCCTCCCAGCAGAATGCACAATGGTGCTAAGATAAATCTTCAATAAATGGTACTTTTTCCACAATAGCTTTTCTTTAAGATAACAGCTAATGTAATTAGTAATCAATGAATATGAATATGAAAGTCCATCACAACACAATGGTGCAGTGGTAGCGTGCTGCCTCACAGTAAGAAGAGCAGGGTTCACATTGTGGGTCCTGCCAGTGTGAAGTTTGCATGTTGTCCACAAGTCTGCATGGGTTTCCTCCCACAGTCCAAGGACATGCAGATTAGGTGAAGTGGTAATCCTAAATTGGCTCTTGTGTGTGTGCTTGGTGTGTGGGTGTGTTTACTCTGCAATGGAGTGGCACCCTGTTCTGGGTTTCTTTCTGCCTTGTGTCCTATACTAGCTGGGATAGGCTCTGGTGGACCCCCATGACCCTGTTCAGGATTAAGTGGGTTACAGTATGATTGACTACCCTAAGTAACTTTCTCTTACATGTTGGATATGCTTAAAATAGAGACGCATTCTGTCTGACTGATATTACAGTTTATTTTACTCTTTTAGATTTAGCTAGAGAGGAAAATCTAGCTGGACACTTCAACTTGAATGCTTTCTATTCAGCATGTTCCTCCTTTATATGGCAGAGAGCTGCTCCTGTCAGCAAACAGATCCCCAGTAGTCGGACTGGAATGGATGCAGATTTGTGTTTGCATGCTTGAGACCTAATTTTTCACCAGAACAAAGAGCGGTGTGGTGGTCTGAACAAACCTCTGTAAACTGTGACTCACACTACACTGACAATATATATATAATATATATATATATATATATATATATATATATATATATATATATATATATATATATATATATATATATATATACTGCGGTGGGTTGGCACCCTGCCCGGGATTGGTTCCTGCCTTGTGCCCTGTGTTGGCTAGGATTGGCTCCAGCAGACCCCCGTGACCCTGTGTTCGGATTCAGCGGGTTGGATAATGAATGGATATATATATATATATATATATATATATATATATATATATATATATGAAATCCAACATCTGTCTATCTGTCTGTATATCTGTCTGCTTTTCATGAGAGAACTACTTAATGGATTTAGATCAAGTTTTTATTTGCGTGAATCCAAGAGAGTGGTTGTGGGCCAAAGGGAGGGGGGCCAAGCCCTCCTCACTCATGTGCCAGCCTCCGTTTCAGTTGCTGTACCTCTCACCACGTGTTGTAGTGTACCTTGCCTCTACTTAGCTAGCGATAGCTAGTGATACCTGTTTGTTCAACAGACATTATCATCTACAGATTGTTAAGGAGTAACGTTTGGTGTTTTTGAGAGAGAGATCACAGCTACGTGTGTTTTAGAGGGTAGCTGCTGATTGCCAGAGATATCACAGCCACATGCTTTTCTCCCCATGCGGGGGATGCTCTCCCGTCAGACCTGAACAGGATCAGATACAGTGGTAACGTTTGACACTGAAGCGTACCTACCTTCCGATTGGCCAGAATTACGTTTTTTAAACTTTTTTTAATTTATTTTTAAACTTTGTCCTGTTTCACTACTACATGGGCACAGCTCCGAAGGATGGTTAGTATTTAATAAACAGAAATGTCTCTTTGATGAAATAAATAACAAATTAGAAAGCTTGAAATTTTTAAAAAATGTAACCCAATCCCAGAATGCACCTGAATGTTATGTCATGCGCACATTTTCTAACTTGTTTAAAAAAAAACACGTACTTATTTTGACAGAATTATAATAAGTAGGCAGACAAGCTTTAAAAAAAGAAACAATGTTCTCTGTCATTTAAATATTGTTATTGGTACTTGTGTACTTCCGTAATTGTGGAGTTTTAAACATGTTAATGGAAGTGGGATTGAGTTTATATTATAACTTTTTTATTACAAACAATTTATGATACAGGTGTGTGACCTAAGATAAGATGTAAAGATTTAACAGCATGGCTGTGACTCTAAAAGAAATGCAATTATTTTTTATGGCCCGTCTGGTGCCCCCCAGCCTAAATGTTAAACTCCACCTATGCATTCAGTCCAAGTTAAAGACCCACTAATGCCCCAAAAAAGCCCTACAAATAACACTAGCACAACTTAATAGATATCATTTTTTAGATCCATACACAAATGTACTGTTATATACAAAATAAACCTTTAAATGTTTACAAATATGAATGAGCAATTCACACGGAGTATCAATAATTGTTCCAACACAGTACTTTCATTTTTGCAAGAAAGTGTAATACCAGCTGGATCTGCAATTCAGAGAGTACCTCAACAGAGTCCCAAATTAAATAAACAGCTCACCATCTTGGGTCAGATCCTTCCACTCAAGTCAGCCATGTTCAAGTTTCAAAGGCTCGATCTTCTAACAGAAGGTAAAGCTTAGTGAATCCTTGCCTCACACCCATGAGTATGTCTGCAGGGTCACAAGAGATTGTAGAGAACAGGGGCAACAGAGTCCACGGGACCTGGTCAGGACTAGGCCTCTTTGTAAGAAACGTGCTTGTGGTTATTATTAATTACAAAAGGAGAATTGTTCACTCCAAGTGGACACCACCAGTTTCATTTTCAGCAATTTCCAACACCATAGTTATGTTCATCAAGATGCCGTGTTTTAGAGGGCTATCTGTAGGGATGTCATTTCTGTGTGAGATAAAATGGCCAGCATTAGACATGCCAGCATCTAATTTGAAAAGCACTGCCTGGTATGGGTGGTGAAGGACATGTCTAGTAGTAAAGCAGTTTTCAAAGGGCTGAATGTCTGGCCTGCTTCTGACTTTTGTTTGAATTTCAAGTTTCAGATAAAGTTGGAATGGGGGCAACAAGTGTACTAAAATTACAAATAAATCACCAGTATTAATTAACAAAACCTGTACTTGTTTCATGGAAACTGGAATTGGCCAGTTTCCTAATTTCATTTCATTGTTAAGTGCCTGTTAGATAATTCACATTGAGAAACTGAGAATTTACAAGACAGCAGCTACCTGACATGAACAAATCAGGTGATCATATCAGAATAGGCATTCTGTAGACAGTTATGGAAAAGTTATGGAAAACCCCAACTACATCTCATTAAGAAAGAATGGGAAAGCCACATTTGCTTTAGCCAAGCTTTTGACAAAACTCAATGCAAGTATGTTCAAAGGACATTTTAAATGCAGCTTTCTATTCTCCTGCTGCCTAATATGAATCTAATTAAAGGCATTCCTTAAACCCAATTTGGTGAAGAGGACATATTACTTTTGTGAATTTAGCAGTGGAACATTAAGTGAAAAGGGTCATTCTTATTATTTTGTTGAAATTCCTGAAGTCTATACAGAAACATAATGTTCCATTAATCTTGGCCCAGAAGAAATAAAAACTGTGCCAAGAGGACTTTATGAACATTCACTCAGCACCAAACAAAGGATATGATTGCTCCTTTGGCAATGGTGACAAAATTTCTGTGGCACAGTCATAAAGCCAACATGGAAGCAATTCTAGTGCATCATGTTCACTACAGCATCTTTAAACTCATCATATCTAGCAAATAACAACTGACACAAGCAACAAAATCAATCATTGAAACGTATACATCAAGCAAGGAATGAAAATCAGGGATGACCCCTCTTCAGAATGTCAATGGCCCATAAGAAAGGTCTCCTGACCAGATGAGGAAGAAAAGCAGTCTGAGTCTTAATGCTTTTGAACACATGAGGTTATATATTAGAAATTACTGTAACTGATATTGCATCAGCAGACCCCAACAATCCAGAGTATGCCATTGAAAGTGGCAAATATGCAATCTTGGCAGCAGAAGCGGAGTGGTAGCCATAAAGCATCTGTACATTTTATACTGTAGAAATGATGAGCCCCACCTTTCTGCAGAGCTTCAAATTAAATTACTGGAACTGTCCAGTAAATTACCAAGGCAATTTAAAATTAATCTTATCACAGGGCTATTCATGGGGTCAAGACTCAATTCAGGATGCAGTGTCCCAGCTCAGATCACCTCATAATAAGGGGTAGCTGAGTCTTTTTGATGAGGAGAGGAAGCAATGGTTTCTTATCCTAGAAAGTCCCTAGTCATTCCTACCTGTGATTATCTGGTTTTGTGTTTATTTTGTTTCCTGAGGATGCCACTTTTTGTGTTTTTTTTTGTGATATTGTTGCAATGGCTGCTATGGTGGTGCTGTAGGTGACGTCCAGAATCCCATTGTGCGAATCATTAGGGATCAAGGCTAGAAAAGTCAGCTCCATACTATTCTTGGTATCTGAGATCGTATAACAAACTCTTTCTTGTTGGTGTTAATGTCCTTGATTGATGTATTGTTTTATAGAACCCTTGCTTGTTCTCTGACTTTAGTTTCCATTTTCAACTCCCAGTTTTGGCCAAAGATGGGACAGGCGTTGTATGATAAATCTAGGCTTGGCTTTCGATAACATTTCATCTTATGGTTGCATAATCTATTATTGCTTGTTCCGGCACAGGCAAGAACCCTACTAGCACAGAGTAACATACAGTATATAGCAGTCTAGAGGAGAACTCACAAGAATTTGCTTCATTTAATCGGCCCTACAAGACCTAGAAATAAGAGCCTGCCTACAATAACTAGCTCTTGTGAGCAAAGGGAAATAAGGACATCTTGAGATGCAATCAACAAAACAAACATATGAGGGTGAAAGCTAATAGAAGCAAAAGGAAAGATATGACCAATCAGAAGAGAAAAAAAAAACTTTGACAACCATTGAACCTGAGATATTCCAAGTTAAAATAACAGTCAATACACACAGTGAACTTCAACAAAAGGGGAAATCCATTTAAAGTCAAAGTAACAGGCAGAATATCATGAACATGAAATAAAAAGACTAACTCATGTCTCCTGTGCTAAGTTAGAAAAATATACAAATGTAAATCAAAACATAAAGGCAACTTTATGTTGTTACTGCAAAGGATAAAAGCTGACGCACATACAACATGTTCACGATGGCTTATGGGTAGTCTGAGCACGCACAGTGCATCATTCTGCCATTGGTTTATTTAAAGCCAAAGTCAAATGACCAATGATGCTCTACTACGGGATTGCACCATTGTTGAACAACGTGCCACAGTGAGATTTCTTAAGGGCAGATGGAGAGAAATCTGCTGTGATTCACTGAAGGATGTGGTGCAGATCAGTTAGCTGTTTGGGTACCCATCTTGTGCAGGCTTTACGATACCCCAAGTCATCATGAACCATGATATGTGCAGACCCATAGCTGATATCATCAACAGGGGACAACATAATCCATCAGTCTACTCCGATGAAGGCATTCACCATGTCAATGTGGGCTTGTGTGCATGAAGTTGATGGATGGTTGACCAGATCAAGCTTCATTGGTTACACTTGTTCTCCTCACTTTAAAACTTTCCACACATTCATAAACTTTTTGTTGAGTCCCACTGTTTTCACTTACACTGAGTCAACATCCTTTGGTGAATTTCAACAGGTTTCTCTCCCTCTGCCCAAAGAAATCTCGCTACAGCATGTTGTTCAGCTGTGGTGCAATCCTGCAGCAAAGTGTCCGTGTCCATTTGGCCTTCAACTAGAGTAGCGGTCGAGGCTGCTCTGTGTGTGTTTGTACAACCCATAAGCCACTGTGAACAGGCTGTATTGCATCCAGTGTGGTTCCTGCATAATTGTCAAATTGCCTTTACTTTTTGATTTCCCCTTGTAATAAGAAATGAGGAAAAGGACCAGGATAAGAGACATAAACAGGAGGCAAGCAAAGATCGCTCTAAAACCATTAGGTGAGTATCAAAAATCAGAAGAACAGACACAATTTGTTACCAAAGTACAAAGACAAGTTATCAAATTACACTACAAAAATCAAAGATTTTGATTTTTTTATTTCAATGTAGGACTGAGATGTAACCTATTTATCGTGTCACCTCACAGGCCATGCACCTCCAGGGGCCTCATGTATAAACGGTGCGTACGCACAGAAATGTTGTGTACGAATGTTTCCACGCTCAAATCACGATGTATAAAACCTAAACTTGGTGCAAAGCCACGCACATTTCCATGGTACCTCATACCTTGGTGTACGCAATTTCTCCACTTGGTTTTGCAGACTGGCGGCACCCAGTGTCAAAGCAGTGCTACTGTTCCTGTGTGGTCACCCTTTCTTTCTTAGCTCCACATTCTTGACGCGGCTTTATAAATACACTGAAACTAACTGCATATTGTTTATTAGTGTAATGCATCTGATTGTAATTAACCTGCAGCAATATAATGGTCCAGGGAATAGCCATAGTATTCCAAATACCATAACTGCTTTAGCATTGTAACTCTCACTGCATCTTCTTCTTTCAGCTGCTCCCGTTAAGGGTTGCCACAGCAGATCATCTTTTTCCATATTACTCTCACAGCACCACTTGGAGTATTTATATCACTGTATCTGAGTGGGGAATCACAGCAGCAGCTGATCGGAAAGAGAATCATCGGTATACAGCATGAAGCAGACGCTGGCTCAGCCACGGCAAAACACTTTAGAGACTTCCCAGTACAGACTTCGCAGTTTAGAAAAAGTTTCATCCCAAGAACTCTAAACGCACTCAATCAGTCCATCAAGTGCTCCTTGTAGAACTGTTTACTTATAAGTACAATTACCTCACTGTAAACTTGCACTACAGTTATAATATTGCACAACCTGTGCCACTTTATAAAGCGCGTATTTACATAGGATGACTATATCATTTTTAAGATGAAATGCAGCAAAATATGTTGATTATATTATACAGATAAAACTTTAACTTCATTTAAATAATCTGTATTGTTAATAATTAAACATGTGAGGACACGGTGCCGCAGCGCTAGCTAGTTCACGGATAGCTCCTGCCTTGCGCTGTATTATTGCTGGTGCTGACGCAACACTGGAAGGATAGACGGATAGAATAATTAAATATGTACTACGAAGATATTTCAATGTTCCTTAAAAGTTTTGAAGAATCGGCGTTCTAAGCTTACAAATGGCTTCACGTCTATTACATAGCTGATTGTGTGGCGATTGGGTATTTGGAGAAAGAAAAGTAAGGACAGGAATTGGAGGTTAGTATGTTTGAAAGAGACAATACTGCTGTGATAAATTATGTCAATAAAGGTCGTGCATGGCGCAGCAAGCCTCTTGCGTGAGACATGAACAAGCACTGCGCCACCGTGTTCCCATGTTTAATAACATGCTTTCATTTCTATCATCATGAAAAAGATATCACGTATACATCTCAGTATTTTAATTATTCAGAGAGCTGTAATATCACGAATGTAATGGATTATGTGTCCTGTCGGAGAAAGAGAAAGCCCATTTAAGAAGCAGGTAGTGATTCACACACAGAGCACAAAGAAGATCAAATACAGAACAAAGCATTTAACGTCCTACTTTAGTTACAATGAGATTTGAGAAACTAGTAAATTAAACAATTTTAAGATGAAGTTTATGATGTTCTACTTTAATGGCAAAATAAACTACGTGATTAAAGTGGAAATTTCGAGATTAAAGTTGACCTTTCGTGCTTTTTTCCCACTTTGTGCCTATTTTTTTGTCTGTACCCTAATAAGCTTTCATATGACACTCAGATGGTGGGCTACGACTTACCTTTTCACGGCGACTTTGATATGTGATTTCTTTTTTATTATGGGCACTGTGCAACTTTGTGAACATGAGCCTTCGAGTTTCTGCGACCCTCTGTTACTCGATCAACTTTCTTTTGTTGATTATACCACTGTTTAAACCAACAAATAGTACGTTTTTCCTTTGCCTCCACTTGGTATTTGCTGAAATTCGTATATTTTCTCCCGTGCTTTTCCCATTGTCTTTTCTCAGAAGGCTATTTATATCGATTTGCATATTCAAAGAGGCGTAATTCTGGGAGGAGTTGGGGCGGGACAGAAGGCGTGTGCACGTGCGTTACTTTTCACGCTGATCTGGATTTATGTAGTGGAAGAACGTGAAAGTTTGCGTACGTACAGATTCCTGCATCTGGATTTTTCTGTGCGTATGCACATTCCCGCTTTTGTGCTTACGCCCTGTTATAGTGTGAGTTCTACGCACGGCGTTATACATGAGGCCCCAGGTCACTACAAGTAAAAATAGCAAATAGCAGTGAGCACCGGCAAACAAAAGAGCAATGAAACAATAAGATTAAACCTACACAGTTTGTACCGATGTGTTAAAACCAAAAACAGTGTAATAAATTGAGTCATTAGACTTTTCTCTTCCTAATTGGGTTTTTCAATATAAGAAAAACTGCATGAAAAGACCAGAATAAATGAAATATGAAACACCAATATAACAAAGTCAGATCATCCACTGTTAGAGATGGCCTTCCTTTAAGCAGAGAAAAGCAGCAGTCTGGTCCTCCAACACGTAAATAACACCCAGTTAGTGCTGCAGTACAAGACCATCAGGTCTCCCAATGGATGTTTATGACACACAATACGATGTTCCCACCCCCAACACCCCCACTGCTGACGTAAAAGATAATATCAGCAAATCTAATCTAAAAAGGGGCAGCAGGTAAGAAATTCCACTTGTCTGTTCCTCCTTTGCAGTCATATTAAGGGTGCTACAATTTGTTTTTTTTTCCAACCTCCATTTTATTTGTCAATCCCATCAAAATGTGTAGCATTTAAAATTTCATTTAATTTACCCAAAGCCTCAAAATTTCCCAAGAGATTCAGAAGTGAATGCCCTTCATCTAGTGAGTGTTGTTCTTTCACCAGATCACCTGCGTGTTTATAAGAAGTCGGCTACAGCAGATAACTTTTTACAACACCGTTCTGTTAAAGATGATTTATGAGTCCGTACGTCTGAAGTCTGTCTTCCTTTCTGTCTTTCTACAAACTTAACAGCACCTTCCATTTCCTACTGGTCTGCTCCTGCTTGGCTTTATTATTGCAATCCATTCTTTGTTATCACAGAGCATCTGCCACCATTCACAGATTGTCAGGATCATTTAAAGGTGGTCCCCAAAATGAATACTGTCACACAAGGATTTTAATGACTGTGTGTGCCTTCTACACTTGGGCGGAGGAGTGTCTGTGATTGGAGATCTGCAATGCTGTCCCCCCCATTACACTTACAGGATTCTTCAAATTCCATGATTAATAAAGCAGTACCCTCTCCGCGACCATTATAAGCTCTCATATTTTGTAAATTTAAATTTAATATTGTTTTGTATCAGTATGCTGCTGCTGGAGTATGTGAATTTCCCCTTGGGATTAATAAAGTATCTATCTATCTATCTATCTATCTATCTATCTATCTATCTATCTATCTAAATCCCTGGGTGGTGGATGAGGCGTCCTCAGAATCTTGCCGTTTAAACACATCTGACATCTTATGATGCGCTGTGTTACGTGTGGATCAGCGCATTTCACTGTCCGCATGATAAGAATGACTCCATTACGCCATATTCTGGGGGTGGCACTTCAGCAAAACCAATGGACGGATACACTAGACATCTGAACTGATTTGTAACATCTTTCATACTGACACCATGCCAAAGCGCTGCACATATGATATTTTTTCTGTTGATTTTATTTAAAAAAGTGATGCTTTGCCGGAGTGGATATTCTCTTTATAAATATTACGAATATATATTTTTCAAAAATGTGGGTTGCACTTATTAACATTATGAACTAAAACGTTGAAGAGGAAACCAGGCTTGAGTACTGCACCTTCTTCAAAATGCTCTACACATTATAAAATGACTGTTAAAGACATGTTAATTGGTCCGTTTGTTCATTCTTGCATGCCTTTTTTAACATTAAAAGCATTTGCAGATGTTTCCTGTTAATAAAAAACACTTAATTGCATTCAAACAAGGCAGTGTCCAGTTATTTTTTTTACAGAAAAAGTGTAAGACCAGACGTTGTGGGAAAGAAAAACTATGTGAATGGTTAACTTTGAAAGAAATATAAAAAGGAAATGTGTCTAAAGCTAAAGGGACTGACAAGCTGACAAATGCCTATTTTCGGAAAACAAAATTAAAAAGGCAATCATGCCTGTTATTGATCGGCTAACCTCCGGGGCCAAGGAGACGTGTCCACCCATTTTTTTTCTCATTCTTTACCATTGCAGGGTCTGTCCCGGCAGCAGGAGCCATTCTTGGATGTGACATTCACTGCCCACCCGCACCCACTCTGGCCAGGCCAGTTTAGAGCTTCAGATCACCAACATGCGTGCAACAGGAAAGAAAAAGTGAGCAAAATCACACATAGTGGGTGAGCAGGTCAGAAATGGAACACAGACCCCTGGAGCTGTGAGGCTGCTAGTGTTAGCCTTACACAGAAAAGGCAATCAAGTTTTAAGGGGGTGACCAGGAGAGGAAACATAACAAAGCAGAAGGTGTCAACTAAATATCATTCTGTTGAACATCAATACTCAAGAGTCGCAGTAAGAGAAACAAAAGCAAAAGTCAGGCATGAAGATGGATTTTTCTCTTGATTATCCGCAGACCCGGATAGTGATGGATCTGATCAGCTGATTGTTATAGCAGCATGCTGATGATTTCAACCACTCCTGGAATTGCATACCATATCGACCACTGCATTTCAACATTATATAAAAATATTTCAAAGATTTTACCCCTGGGGGCAGCACGGTGGTGCAGTGGTAGCGCAGTAAGGAGACCAGGGTTTGAGTCCCAGGTCCTCCCTGTGTGCATCTTACAAGTTCTGCCAATGTCTATGTGGCTTTCCTCCAGGTGCTCCTGTTTCCTCCCACAGTCCAAAGACATGCGGGTCAGTTGGACTGGTGATAGTGTGTGGTTGGAGTGTGTGTGTGTGTATGTGTGTGTGTTTGCCCTGTGATGGACTGGCACCCTGTCCAGGGTGTGTTCCTGCCTTGCGCCCTACGCTCACACCCCCCAAAGCAACAGTGTTCAAGACTAAGTGGGTTAGAAAATGAC
Organism: Erpetoichthys calabaricus; assembly: GCF_900747795.2. Taxonomy (NCBI): domain Eukaryota; kingdom Metazoa; phylum Chordata; class Cladistia; order Polypteriformes; family Polypteridae; genus Erpetoichthys; species Erpetoichthys calabaricus. The sequence continues at coordinate 141,753,339 of NC_041400.2, read as the reverse complement.
ATGACATGACTACCCCTCCAAGTCTTTTGCCGATCGTGTTTATCTCGTTTGTAGACAGAGCGAGACTCAATGCTGCTCCAGCATGACTAGGCCAGTTTTGGGGACGCACTAAAATGTTCACATACTTCCACTCCTATTCCTTTAACGGTGGCATTTGGTGTACTCCTGGGGTAATTAAAGTGCATTGAGAGAAATTGACCGTAATGTCCTGTGCCACACGACTAGCAGGCAGACTGGAAGAATCGCAAGCCATCTTCTATAGCAATGGGGTAAGCGGCGTTCTACAATGTATTATCTCAAATTAGAAAAAATTCTCTCTTATATGATATGTCCAAAACGTTTTTAAAACATAGCAATAATTAATTTAGATTATTTTAGAGCAGTCATTAATTAAATGTCTTATGTTGTTAATTTTTAAATCATATTTTAAGAAGTTAGATGAGTTTTTTTTTTTTGCTCATGTCTTTCTTCTTTTTCTCTCTCTCATAGATGGGGTTAAATCTTGTTGTATTTGGCTTATCTCATTGTTTTATTTTCTTTCTATTTCTTCTTTGTTTTCTTTGTATTCATTTTGAATTACTGTATATACTTGCGTATAACTCAGGTCTTGAAACCCAAAAAATCGATCATAAAATTAGACCCCGACTTAAAAAAATGTAACACTTACATTTTTTTTTTTTTACATCTTCTTGCTTCCTCCAAGCTCACATCAGTTTCTCAGACACATTGAGTTTTGTTGCAGCAGCGCAGTTACCAATTTCTTTCGCCACTTCAACAACTTTTAATTTAAAACCAGCTTCATATCTTCTTCTGATTAAACTCTCCATCGTAGATAAGAGATGCTCTTACGATATGAGGGTGTGAGATACAAAAAACACAAAACAGTGTAAACATCGCTTCGGAATAGTTTGGTATTACCGTGTGGTCTCGTAGGCACAATACATAGAAAAAAAAAGGCAGTGTGCTCCATGGCTACTCTCTCAGGTGGGCGTTAGCATATCATAATCTCTTGGACCAATCGCGGGAGTTTTCCGCATTCGACTTATACGACCGACATTATAAAATACCAGAAATTATACGGTAAAATCAAGCCCGACTTATGCACGGTAGAACTTAAACGCGTATATGTACAGTATAAGGTTTTATTTGTTATTTTATTGTTACATTTTGATTAAGCAGCATGCTATTGTATTGTTCTGGTTTTTGAAAACAAAATATTAAAAAAAAAGACATACAAACCAGGCAAAACAAAAATTGCAACAAAAGCTACACAATATATTTTCTAATAACTTCTAACATCCGTCGCCGCCGTGAGTGGCAGCCTTTTCAGCAGCTCCGTGTATGACTGTATGTGTATGTGTACTTTTCTACTTTTATTTTTCTATTTTTATTTATTGATCACTCCTATTACTTTATTTTATATGGATTCGTTCCCTGGACACACTTACTTTTACAACGTGGGCATGGATTTTAACACGCCGAGACTCGCCTATTCAAGTACTCAACTTCGAGCGCTGAGAACAAATGCCAGTGCCGGTGTGGTTCCCTATTTTACCCGACGAGGTAAGAGGGCGGTATCGTGGCAGCAGAGCCGGCACTAAGCTAAAAATGAAGCGGCTTGCGAGAAAGTGGCGTTTCAAGCCTTCAGTGCCTTCTGTGATTCTGGGGAATGTGAACTCAATCTCAAATAAGATCGACGAACTGGCTGCGCTGGTGAAAAATGTCAGGACCTACAGAGAATGCAGTTTGTTGTGTTTTTGCGAAACCTGGCTAAATAACACCATCCCAGATGCCAACGTGGAGCTACCCGGGTTTAGCACAGTTAGAGTGGACAGAGATGCAAGTATGGGAAGCACAAAGGAGGAGGACTCGCTCTCTATGTTAATACACGGTGGTGTAACTCTGGACATGTTAACGTCAAAATCTCCACTTGCTGCAGGGACATCGAACTGTTGGCCGTAAGTTTACGTCCCTATTACTTGCCCAGAGAGTTTGGACACGTCATTGTTGTCATCGTGTACATCCCTCCTCGGGCGGATGTGGAGTCAGTGAGTGACATCATCCATTCTGCTGTTGCTAAGTTACAAACGCAACACCCTGAGGCGCTTGTGCTAATCGCTGGAGACTTTAACCATGTGACGCTGGACAAAACATTACCTGCATTCTCCCAGTATGTGGACTGTAACACCCGGGGAAATAAGACTATTGATTTACTGTATGCAAACGTTAAAGACGCATACAGTGCCACCCCGCTGCCTGCGCTTGGTAAAGCAGATCATAACCTGGTTCTGCTTCAGCCTCACTACAAACCAAGACTGAGGGTCCTACCTACAACCACACGCTCATTCAGGAAGTGGACCCCGGAGGCTGAGAATACTCTGAAAGAATGTTTTGGAACTACAGACTGGGATATCCTGCAGGGATCTCATAGTGAGAACATTGAGGAAGTTGTTGACTGCACTACTGACTACATCAACTTCTGTATGGACATTGTAGTTCCAGTAAGAACTGTACGCTGCTATGCTAACAACAAGCCATGGATTACAAGTGACATCAAGGGCCTTTTGAACCAGAAGAAAAGGGCTTTTAAAGACGGTGATCAGCATGAGCTCAAGCGCGTGCAGAAGGAACTCCGAGTCCAGCGAAGGGCGGCGAAGGAGCAGTACAGGAGAAAGCTGGAGCAGAAGTTGCAGAATAACAGCATGAAGGAAGTGTGGGATGGGATGAAGATCATCACTGGCTGCAGCTCGAAGCGGGGTACCACCATTGAGAGAGACGGGAAGAGAGCAAACCAAATGAACAACTTCTTTAACAGGTTTGACCACCCTAACCCACTCTCACTCTCACCTCGGAGTATTGCACCCTCCACACATCCTTCTGCTGATACCAGCATAGGAAAGACATCCCCACCCATAATTACAACAGCGCAAGTGAGCAGAGAGCTGAGGAGACTTCGTCCCAGCAAAGCAGCGGGTCCAGATGGAGTATCGCCACGACTGCTGAAGGTCTGTGCATCGGAGCTGGGGGGTCCTCTACAGCGCATCTTCAACCTGAGCTGGAACAGGGGAGAGTCCCGAGGCTTTGGAAAACATCTTGTATCACCCCAGTCCCAAAGGTATCACGTCCTAGTGAGCTGAATGACTTTCGGCCTGTTGCTCTGACATCACATGTGATGAAGACCATGGAGAGGCTGCTGCTTCAACACCTTAGGCCACAGGTTCAACACGCCCTTGACCCTCTGCAGTTTGCATATCAGGAGAAGGTGGGAGCGGAGGATGCCAGCATCTATATGCTACACCGATCCCTCTCTCACTTGGACAGAGGTAGTGGTGCTGTAAGAATTATGTTTCTAGACTTCTCTAGCGCCTTCAACACAATCCAACCTCTGCTCCTTAGGGACAAGCTGACAGAGATGGGATTAGATTCATACCTAGTGGCATGGATCGTGGACTATCTTAAAGACAGACCTCACTATGTGCGTCTTGAGAACTGCATGTCTGACATTGTGGTCAGCAACACAGGAGCGCCACAAGGGACTGAACTTCCTCCGGTCCTGTTGAGCCTATATACATCGGACTTCTAATACAACTCGGAGTCCTGCCATGTGCAAAAGTTCGCTGATGACACTGCTATCATGGGCTGCATCAGGAATGGGCTGGAGGAGGAGTATAGGGACCTAATCAACCACCTACACCTGAACACCAGCAAAACCAAGGAGCTGGTGGTGGATTTTAGGAGGCCCAGACCCCTCATAGACCCTGTGATCATCAAAGGTGACTGTGTGCAGATGGTGCAGACCTATAAATATCTGGGAGTGCAGCTGGATGATAAATTAGACTGGACTGCCAATACTGATGTGCTGTGCAAGAAAGGACAGAGCCAGTTATACTACCTTAGAAGGCTGGCATCCTTCAACATCTGCAATAAGATGCTGCAGATGTTCTATCAGACAGTTGTGGCGAGCGCCCTCTTCTACGCAGTGGTGTGCTGGGGAGGCAGCATTAAGAGGAAAGATGCCTCACACCTGGACAAATTGGTGAGGAAGGCAAGCTCTATTGTTGGCATGGAGCTGGACAGTTTAACATCTGTGGCAGAGCGAAGGGCGCTCAGCAGGCTCCTATCAATTATGGAGAATCCACTGCATCCACTAAATAGTATCATCTCCAGACAGAAGAGCAGCTTCAGCGACAGACAGCTGTCACTGTCCTGCTCCACTGACAGATTGAGGAGATCGTTCCTCCCCCAAACTATGCGACGCTTTAATTCCACGTTAACATTTAACATTATACATAGTTATTGTCTGTTTTCCACCTGCATTATTATCATTCTTTAATTTAATATTATTTATTGTATCAGTATGCTGCTGCTGAAGAATGTGAATTTCCCATTGGGATTAATAAAGTATCTATCTATCTATCTATCTATCTATCTATCTATCTATCTATCTATCTATCTATCTATCTATCTATCTATCTATCCAAAACAATTTCTATGACAAAAATTAATTAAAAAATCAGATAAAATTCCTCAAAAACCCAAAGTGGGAATAACCCAATAATAGAAAAAGATTTAAACAAAACTCTCAAAGCATAACGGCTCCCCACTAGGCCAGAGTGCCACCTTTTTTTGAAATAACGATGATGAACTCAACAGTGGATGGAAGATAAGGGGCATCCTTAAACCGTTATACATCTCTGCAGATTTTCTGACATATTCATCAACTTAAAAAAAGGATTTTCAAACTAAAAACTGACGGTCTGGTGAATGAATGTGGCAGTCTGAGGGAGTGTGCCATGATATGGATTTTTGCCCTCTGCCAGCTTTGGTTTCTGCTTTGTGTTCAGCGTGTTCAGCGAGTTTACCTCTTCTGTCCTGTTTACAGTTTGCGGGATTTCTCTGATTTTTACTCCTTCATTTGCTACTACAGTTTAAAGATATGTTTGTTATGATTGCTGGTAATTTAATGTAGCAGCGCTTCTTAAAATTGCGTACAACTCCCAGCAGCCCCGGCAGTATTATGCTATTGGACAGATTCAGAGGGTGCAGGGGTTGCTGGGGAGAAGATTAATTAAGCAGGCTCTTTAACTCTTTTAGGGCTGATTTTTTTTTCTTTTCTACCAGGGAGTAGAGACAGAGAGTCTACCTTTACTGTAACAGCAAGTTTTGTTGACGTTTACAGATGATTATTGCCCTCTGCCCCTGGATGTCAACTTTAGTCGCCATCCTCTCTCAACCCCTTGCGTGGACAGAGGTCGGCATCTGCCCAGAACAGTTAAAAAGGAGCCCAAAAGATGCCAAGGGAATCAAGAACAACAGCCTGTATTTGTCGCTACGCATCACACACATTTTTGGATTATAACTACTGCGGATTACAGTTTCTTCTGGATGTATGTGCTGTCCTGTGCCTACTTGTCTGTGTGGTTTCATCTTGGTTGGACTCATCTTCAGGTGGCAAGCACTCCCAATCACGGCAAATCTTCACTCTGCAATGGGGACCTGGTATGACAAAATGTTACATGTCCTCCTGAGAGCTGTTCACAGGGATTTTCATTCCACACTCCATTGTCATCTGCTGCTGCACAACTGGACTGACTGTGTTGGACTTTATTGTTAGTTTTAATTGCTTACTGTGTTGTGTATGTAAATTATTGCTATCGGGGAACTGGGGAGGGCTGTTGTGTATGCGTTTCTGTGTAATATTTTTTTTCTGTTCATTATTTAATATATTTTTTATTTATCAATATATAGAGCCATTTATCATTCTGTGTCTCTGTGTGTGAGTGTATTGTGTGTCAGGTCAAGGCTCTGTGTTTTCCTGGAGACCTTGTAATAAAATAAACATATCACTGTTTTTGGACAGTGTGAATCTTGGCCTCCTTGTGAACGCTACATTTGTCTAATGTGTACAGTGATGCGCTGGCATCTCACTTGAGCTATCTCCAGACAGTGTACAGAAGTGATCAGGAAAGCTAATAAGCTGATAGGCTGTACATCACAATAAATGGAGTACGAGTCAGGGGAGGATATGCTGAAGTTCTACAATACACAAGTGAGGCCTCATCTGGAGAACTGTGTGCATTATTAGTCTCCATATTACAAAAAAGACATAGCAGCACTAAAAAAAGTTCAGATAGGGGTGACTAGGCTGACTCCAAGATGGAGTGGTATTGATTTTCAGGAAACATTGAAGGAGTTGAACTTTTTAGTTTAAGCAAACAGAATATGAGGTGAGGTGATATGCTTAAGTGTTTAAAATTATGAAGGGAGTTCGTACAGTGGGTCCCAGTTAGTACTTTAAATTCTGATTTCTGCAACAAGAACACCGGAATTTGGAAACAACTGTTAAGGGCAGATGTCGCACAAACGTTTTTCTTCACACCACAGGTGGCCTTAGGGGTGTGTGGGGCCTACGGCTGACCAACCCCACGCAGGATCGGTTATGTCGAATGCTGTTACCGGAATGTGTGGAAAGTATAAACTTACACACGAATTTAATAAAAATAATGTTAACATACACTGGATTTTCTCATTACAGTATTCAGCTAAATTTTTGCAAGATAACATGCGAACTTTATCAAAATATAACTGGAGAATATAACTTGACAAATCTGCTCGAGCGGGACATGTGGACCTCAAAAGCGGGGCCCCCTTGGGTGCGGGGCCTGGGGTGGTCGCACCCACTTGCCACCCCCAAACATCGCTCTAGCTTCACACAAAGAACCACAAACATGTGGAACAGTTTACCAAGTAGTGTGGTAGACAGTTGGACTTTACAGACCTTCAGATCTTGAATCAGTGTTATTTTGGCCAATCTAGGTGACTAAGACAGATGAGATTGTTGGGGTGAATGGCCTGCTCATGTCACAATTTTTCTAATGCTCTATGATTGGTCCCTGTCTGTTGTTGTTTTGATTACTCTTTTGGGATTTTGAACTTTAATAAGATATTTTTTTTTCTTATTTGGCATGGCTCATCTTAATTTGTTTGATCAACTGGATCTGCAGACTACTTTGATTTATACGACCGACTGATTCCGACAGGGTGTTACTCCACTTTCCACCCCTCATTCTGAGCTGGGGACCACCTCTGAAAGGGGAATTTGTTCAATGTGCATCCATCAGTAAGGACTGTACACTAACATGATCCTCATGAAATATACAAAACAAACATCAGAGCAGCCCTTCAGGGCAGTAAGTCATACCAATTTACTCACAAGGCCATTTCATGTCATCACTGATTTCAGCAATTGCTTTGGGCCCTACAGCCAAAGGGGTAGGTCCCTGTAAGGGTAACTTTCTATGTGTTACCTTTTCTATGTAACAAAGACTTTCCAAGATGGTACCTGTGAGCTCACATGACCAGTTGCATTTCTTCAAGTTTTTAGCCCTTTCCTTAACTGTATTATCCATACAAAGTCGGTCTTCCCCAAACAAGATATATGGTACGAGATGGACTATTCTATTCTCTTTATCTTGATTGATGGACCATGATGTAATGTGGTTATACAATTGTGTTATGCAGTCTTTATAACATTCATCCCTCCCATATTTGTTAGCATTTATCATAGTGAGATCAGGCTGTTCGTATTTCAGTGTTCCCTCAGAACTGTTGAATAAAGGATGCACATTGGATCCAATGCAGAAGTTATCTTGGCTGTTATTTTGAAAGGGAATTCCCCAACAGTCCCCCAGTCTACATAGGATGGGTGGGCATACTGGAGACATCTCCCAGAAAACAGCAACTTATTATCTGTACTACTCTTACTTTAGTGGTGCCCTGCTAGATGGACTGGGGTTCTCTTCTATGTCTAAAAACAACTTCTTGAATCTAACTCTAGATGTCATTTCAAAGGACAATTTATTTTAAAATATACACCACAGTTAAGACACCAGATAAAACAGCAAGGCTGAATAAGGATAGGATTGTTCATGTACTCGGACTAAATACAATAAAACTGAGATCTGGTAGCCATTGAGGTCTGCCAGCCAGGTGTCATTAGTTGTAAAAACAATAAGACGATTAGAATATATTTCTAAAACGAATGAGATAATGGCTTCACTGGATAAATAGCTGCTAATCACGAGGAATTCCACCTTGTGGGTTATCAGCTGATAAGAAAAGTTGAGCTAGAAACAGGGTGGCAGCTTATATCAGCAAGAATGTGAAAATGAGGAAAAGCAGAGAGCACCAAGTGATTGAGTGAAGTGTCGTGAAGAAAGTTAGGTCTCCGTGATATGGCTCTGCATCTTCGAAGCTGTTATACAAATAATGCAGCATGGAATCATGAAGATGGATTTCACCTGATAGACACAATATAAAATGTAACTACTTTGAGACATAAAAAGCATACTAAATGAACAAACTAAACTGTGTAATCAAGACAGAATGTAGCACTTTTTATATAACAGCAGTGACTGAATTTACATTTGATTTTATTGTTTCCATACTACTAGTTCAGTTCTCAGCCTGTCACATTCCCACATTCTCCTGATGTACATTTGTATTATCTACCACATCCCAAAGATATTCACACTGGGGAAATTGGTGTCTCTAACATGGACCATTATAATGTGAGCGAGTGTGGTGGACTAAAGCCCCACCTGTGTCTGTTCTGGTCTTACGCTTATTGCTGATGGAATAGGCCCGGACTCAATGGTCCTGTGAAGAGTAAAGTGAATTTGGAAAGTCATTTGGTATCACAAGGTACTTACCAAGAATAACTGAGACTTAAACTGTTGGGTGATGATGTTTGAGGAGATAGAGTATTTTATGTATGTTGTGTCATTAGATTGCACCTGTAAATGTATTATTTGTCATCTCAATATTCCAGGAATGTTCACTGTTAGCCCAAATGATCAAACTTTTCCTTGACCAATGGCTGTACAGCTAAATATTTCTCAATAACAATGTCACTGAATATAGCAATGCAGTTGCTAGTGTCACAAAACTGGGTAGTGACAGAGAGCTGTCCTTGAACCTCCATTAAACAAATGACCAAATAATCAGTGTGTTTAGATGTGCTTCAATAACCCACTTATTCACAGAAACCTGATTTCTAAAATGCCATGTAATCCCTTATTCTGGTTAGAGAAATCGGGTTATTGACCTCTGAGAAACCTGATTAACAGACGCAGATTTCTTCACCAATAAAATCTTATTATGTGTCCTTGTAAAGCCTTAACCTGGGTGCTGTTAAAGATTTTGTAGTCTGCACATGTCTGTTGCACACACTTTCACAGCCACAGGTAGAAGTCTCAATAAAATAATTTTCCAGAGGCGATCACATTATTCCTTCTCCTGACTGAAATAATCTATCTCGATGTTTCATAAAATCACAAAATTTACGTTGATGAGCTGAATATACAGTGCTAAACTGTACAACACAATCTTGGGAGCAGTAGGGTAACACATTAAAAGTAACAAGCGTTAAGAAGTCTGATTAGTTTTTAAAGTAATGAGTAACATAACGCCTGTCTTATTGAAGAATAAATACCTGTGTTATTATCCCAGCAGCACTGGGTGTAAGTCAAGAAGCACATGTACGGGGTCCTTTACGCAGCTCAACAGCACAGCCAAGCAGGAAAGGGTCTGCAGTTGGCAATCCAGTAACAGAAACACAGAAATGAAGCATTAATTTGACCGAATATATTTATATAACACAAGAAAAATATCACAGGCGTCATGCTTATTTTCAGATTCACGGTGGACGCTAATTATATTTAACTCTTTTTGCAAAGTTTAATGACTTCAAAGCATTTTGACAAGGGAGAACTCCAGAAGATCACTTGCCCATGTGAACGGGGATATCTGCTTCAACTGGGTTATTCATCTTAACCCGGTTATGTGTGTGCATGTAAACACAATCAATATTTAGTGACACAAAGTGCAAGGGTGCTACCCTTAAATGTGTTATTATTACATTTGGTTCATCTTATACACTGAAAGGAAAATTTGCACGTTTCATTGACCAGAGCCCCTGCAGTCTGAATAATCTACTTAATCAAAACAAATGAGGAGAGTGAAAATCGATCATATGAAAACTCCATCCATTTTCTAATCTTGACAACATGAAGTGCAAGGCAGGAACCAGCTGTGGACAGGACACCAGTCACATCAAAGCAAGTAACCCAAAAAAAGAAATGCACACAAGGTAATGTTCAGCACCTTCCAGTAAGCACAAAGCTAAAGCATCACACTAACAACTCACCATAGTAAAGTGTCTCTGAAGGGAAACTAAAACCAAAAGCTATATTGATACTCAAAGAGCAAGGATAAAAATCCCTGCGTTAAAGGAATATCTCGCCCAAAACGTATATATCTGTTGTCTGATACTTTGTAGTGATGGCCAAGAAAAATTTTAATCACGTTTTCAGGAATAATGCAGATAACTAGGTTTCTGATATAATGTGCTTCAATGTCGGCCAGTGGGGCCAACACTGAACAACAGTAAACAACATTAAAACATCCAAGAGAAAATCTCAAGTCAATTGTGACACATAATCCACATGTCAGTTATACATTGAATTGCAGAACTACAATTATATCGTCAAGAGTCCTTCAGTTCAAAAGCTCCTATCTGCTTGAACGGACGTCACTTCTGTGTTATATCGAGAAGTGTTTATTTAACAATATTATGGCAAAAGATGCTTGCGTTTGGATGTTTCCAGCACACAACTGGATAACTGACATGTGATTAGCATTCATTTAATGCAACTTCTACTTGGACATCTGTGGCAACAAGAAGTCACAGTGAAGAAAGTCTCTGTGGTGAGCACATCACCAAAACGGTATCCCTTTTACTTTTCCTCCCGCCACTAACACACAAGCGAGGCCAGTATGAAGGTGAAATGAATCCTCCTATGAAAGAGATGCCCAGAGAAGTTCCATTCAATTACCTGACATCTCTACATTTCGATTTTTTTTCTGATGATTTCAATAATTTCTAGGACACCGGGCTTTTTACAGCACGGCCTTACACAGCTAGTATCACAATAATAAACTTAATGGAGCCTAGAAAATAAGTGATGCCACTTAGGGCATCAAGCTACAGCACCACAGTACGACGCAGCCAAAATGCAGAGCCATGCCTTTTTTTTTTATGAGGATCATTAGAGACATAAGAGGATAAGGATAGAGCTGCCAGGGAGGAGGAAAAGAGGAAGGCCTAAGCAAAGGTTTATGGATGTGGTGAAAGAGGACATGCAGGAGATGGGTGTAACAGAACAAGATGCAGAGGACAGAAAGATATGGAAGAAGATGATCCACTGTGGCAACCCCTAACGGGAGCAGCCGAAAGAAGAAGAAGAATTAGAGACATAAGAGGAAACTGCCACTCGCCAATCCGAGCCTGACACTGGCAGCGTTTAAGCGGCACAGGGTAATACAAAAAAAAATGCACTGACATAACGGATGCTTTTTATTTTTGGCATGAATGCTGTAATAAAGGTCAACAAAATGCACTCAGAGCTTTACATCATTAGCTTTGAATGGGAAAAACAGACGGCTGCAGGAGGCGAACTGGAAGACTGAACGAAGTGACTTTCATAATTTTCGAAAACCTACCACTTTATAGAAGTGAAAAGTTTAAAGGTCATAGCGAGCAAACTCTAAATGTACTTTCCAGTTTAAAAGTGAGGAAGAAAACCATTACTGAATGGCTGCATTTATGGTGCCAAAAACTCTTTACTTGGCTTATCACAGCCTTAATGCCTTGAAAAACCTCGGTACACAGCTCACCCTCAGGCTACTGAACAAACTTGAGGCCAAAAGCCATAGCAAGCTCAGTAATATAATGTGGGTACAGCTAATCTTGGCGGCAGTACCCTTATTTCCCAGCACAGTAGGTGGTCATTCAAGGCTCTATTTCCAATTAGAAAACTCTTATTAAAGCCTTCACTTTCCCAAGACCACTAGAGAGAGAAACGATCTGCTCTTTACCAGGAACACCTGCTGCAACTTGGGGGAATTCTGCCCATACAACACCAGGGACTGATGATATCACCAGGAAATGCTTACTGTGGGGCACCTGGAAGTGATAAGAGCCACAGCTTAAACGGTCCTTCTCTGTTCAGTTAGTCCATGATGGCTTAAATTTTTTGTTGTTTTTTTTTTATTTTGTCCTGCATCTACTTGTTCATGTTTTTGTTCCTAGTATGGAGTTTATTAGTCATTACTTAGGTTAGAAAGAGCTCTTGAGTGCCCACCGAGGTCCACAAGTATATATTGTCACGCTTGAGTCACAAAGTTGCACAGGAGGACTCAGAAGGTTTTCCCAGAGACAGAAACTTTATTCCAGATCAGGCGGAACAAGCACAAGTCTCTTTCAGGAGTGATCCGACCGCACAAGGTACAGCTGACAAACCGGCCGCCTCAGCTCCGACTCCTGGTCAAAAGAACACAAAGTCTTCCTCTTCAAAGGGGTGGGACGGCTCAGGAGCAACGACTGGAAGAGAGGGAGTCTGGGGGAAGAGAGACAGGGCAGTAAGACACAAGGACAGCAACTGCGCGGTCCTTTAAATGTTCTGAGCACATCACGTGGCATGGCAGCAGGCTAGCAGCTGATCCCGCAAAGAGTAGGTGAAAGGCTGTGTTTGTGTTTGTTTCCCATTGTAACACTGTTTAAGAGGGGGTTTCAAAGGAGCAGATGTCAAATATTGTAGATAGCAGAATATGAGTAGGGCATGTTTAATAGGGAGAATCATTAAGACCCCTGATAAGAACTTCTATAGCAATGAGGTCGCCCTTTTTATAAACATTTAAACCACAAACATAAAATATGGATATTCATAAAGCATCATTTTAAGACTATCATTAAACATACTACTCAGTGTACTTGGAAACTGAAACTTACTTGTTGTGGAATTGAAAAACTAACCTTCTGCATTCTAATCATAGCAGTTAGAGCTGAGGGAACAAGGAGATGAAAAGTTCCTTTAAAAATGGAGTTTCATTTACACCGAATTCATGACTGACAGGGGCTGAGAAGTCGTCACTTCAGAAATCACAGATACAGTCATGCGCCGACTTACAGCTCCAATTGGGACCAGCCATAAAGTGTACAGGTCTTTACAAATTGATGCTCTGTGAGTCTGGTGTGGGAACAATTTAACTGTTGACACAGAAGCCCATCTTTTAGTCTTGGTGTCCTCACGCCTGGTCAGTTTAAGGTGGTGTTTCTCAACCACTGGGTCACATTGCCGGTGGGTTGTGGGTTACTATTGTTCGTTTGCGAGTGTGTTATGGTGGGTCACCTAAGCCAGTGTTTCTCAACCACTGGGCCATGATCCATATTGCTACTGACCTGGGTCATAGGTGGCTATTGTTGGTTCGTGAGTTGATTGCCTAAGTGATCAGCAGGGCTGCTGGGGTATGTTGTTCCATTCCTAAGTGAGCTTGTTTTACGAAGTGGACCCTTGATTGTGCTTGTTTCACCAAGCAGGTAGTTTGCAATTGATGTTTGCGAGTTGTCAATGAACTTAAAAAGTCAAAACTATGCCATAATACCACAAAGGTTGAGAAACATTGGTGTAAGGGAAGGCGGTGTGGGCTTAATGCATTAACCACATGGAGTGGCCCAGGTCAAAACAAACCTTAAAGGGTCCTCCAAAAGTCAAAAAACATTCGAGATCCTGTGAAATATTAATAATAATAACAAAGGATGCATCACTACAGCTGTTTTGGCAATTTCTAGAACATTATTACCCTTCTGCCGTAAGTATGAATCACCTTAACACGATCAGCTGTATATCGGCACAAGACTGTATTTTGATTTTGATCAAGAGATAAAAGTACATTTTACTAACACATAATTAAGTTATTTCAGCTTTCTAAGCACAATCTAATTTAGAGGAAACTGGAGGAAATTTTATTCTAGTCTCATGTATTTTCCACTTCTCAAAATTCTTACGAAATGTAATCATAACCATTTTGGAAAACTCAGTAGATTTAACAAGAGCATGCTTGCTTACATGTAGAAATCAAAACTGTTTTGAATTCATGACGGGAGTGTTCTGAAAATACCCCTTATAAGAAGACTATGCGGTATCAACTTCCGGACAGTTTTCAGAAGCCATTAAGAAGGCAAACAGAATGTTAGGTTATACAGCACGATGTGTGGAATACAAGTCCAAGGAAGTTAAGTTTTATAATGCACTGGTGAGGCCTCATCTGGAGTACTATGGGCAGTTTTGGTCTCCAGACTACAAAAAGGACATAGCAGCACTAGAAAAGGTCCAGAGAAGAGCGACTAGACTGATTTCGGGGCTATAGGGGCTGAATTATAAACAAAGATCAAAAGAGCTGAGCCTTTTCAGCTTAAGCAAAAGAAGATTACGAGGAGATGTGATTGAAGTGTTTAAACTTATGAAGGAAATTAATACAGTAGACCCCAGCTGTTAATTCCAAAATAACAGTCAAAAACTCATTAAAGGCAAATTTTGCTGTTTTGTTAGACATCATTTCTTCATACAAAGACCCATAGACACACACAGAATAAATTACTAATGTCGTGGACAGCAAGACTTCAGGGACTTTCAAAATTTGACTTCATGACATTTAGGACATTCTAGGTGAATGGGAATGGTGAGCATGTTGGGCTGAATGGCCTGTTCTCATCACAAGTGTTCTAATATTTTAACAGCAATGCACTCACTCTAAAGACCTTAGTCCAAAATGTCATTGTCAAAGTTCTCAGCCATCACTAACAAATGAATTGCCTAACAAGACAATAACGCATGAATAATAGTAAATCCATAAGCTTGGGTGCTGAAGCAAGTACTCTGCTATATTTTTTTTTACCATGATGAAGTTGTGATGTCAAACACCATATGATGTGAATCATGTGGTTGCAACCAAGTTTACATATCATAAATGACATGGCACTGTCTATGAGGAAAACATCACACAATGGTGTCGCTCATGACTAATGTAAATGGTGAATTCATAATGGCAAAAATAGCCATACAGTGACCAAAGGTATAAAATGAATACAAGAAAAAAACCCAAACATCATGACAGGAAGGGCCAGGGGTTTGAATCCATGTATGCACTCCATGCAATGGTACAATAACAAAAGATTGCCACTGTAGAATCTAATGGCTTAAGATGTACTTCAGACAGACTTCAGGTGAAGATACACCATGAGCCGACACAATGCTTACTTGCTATGTATGAGCACAAGGAGTAAAAGTATTCAGGACTAGAAAATAGAAAGCAGGTTAGAAAACAAAACGAGAGTCAAAATTGTTTGGGCAGAGAGATCAGAAGACAAGACAAGAAAAATTTAAGGAAATTCGTAATCACTTCTACACATTTTGTTATGTCACAACTTGTGATTAAATCATTAACAGTGTACTCACACTGGCAATTTGTTCCGTGCCCGAGCTCATTTATCCTCATGTAACCCCGCAAGTCTAGTTTGTTTGACTAGTGTGACCACTCTGTGCCGAGCTAACAGTTATGTGCCCTGGCCTGCTCGGATGAGGTGGACCCAAGGACGGCTCAGTAGGATTCTGGAACAATGTAACCGCTAAACATGCCCAACACGTAAAACAGACATGATGTCAATGCGACAAGTCAAATGGTACAATTCTCATTTCATTCAATACCATTTGAGCCAAAACACGTTTTTATTCTCACCTTACACATAAATGTGAATTTTGGTTGGCATGAAATGCTGTAAATTCCTTCCTTAATATCATTTGTCTCTGTAAAAATCTTGTACATGTTGCACGATTAACAGTAAAGTGCTTCGCTACAAAATCTGTAAGAGGGCAGAGCGTTATCCTGTCCTACACGACTCTAAAACAACCACAAAATAAGTAAAATCATTCTGACATGGATGCTGTCGCTCCATGTTCGAATCTTGTTTTGGCTTTACACGATGTTGCTTGGTTCTGATGAAAGTGTGCCTGGGCACAGAACGTTAAGTGCAGTGTGAGTACAGGCCAGAGGGGGAGTAAGGAGGGGGGACAATTGTGCTCGGGCACGGTACAGAACAAATGTGTCTATTGTCAGTACACCCGTAAATTAATTTTCCCCACATCAAGCAACACTCAATATCCAGAATGATAAAGTGAAAACAGGATTTACATTTTTTTGTAAATTTGTTAAAATTAAAAACAACACAAGTATTCAGACCCTTTGTTATGACACTTGAGATCTGGCTGAGGTACATCCCATTCTACTGATCATCGCTGAGATGTTTCTACAGCTTGTTTGGAGTCCACCTGTGGTCAATTCAATTGATTGGACATGATGAAAGGCACACACCAGTCTATAGAAGGTCCCAGATTTCACAATGTGTATCAGAACAAAAATCAAGCCATGAGTTTGAAGGACTTCTCTGCAGAGATTAGCGACATAATTATGTTGACACACAGATCTAGGGAAAGCTACAACAAATTACTGCAGCGTTGAAGGTTTCCAAGACCACTGTTACCTTCATAATCTTAAAATGAAACAAAATCTGGAGCAACCGCAACTCTTGGTAGAGGTGGCCAGACAGCTGAACCAAACAAATGTGGGAGAAGGGCCAATAATAAAACAGGTGAAGACCAAGAACCCAAATGTCACTCTGGCTGGTCCCAGAGAATCTGTGTGGAGATAGGAGACACTTCCACAAGGAAAATCGTCTCTGCAACACTTCACCAAACTGAGTTTTATAACAAAGTGGACAGAAAGGAGGCTCTTTTCAATAAAAGACACATGGAAACCTACTTCGAGTTTCCAAAAAGGCACTTAAAGGACTCTCATAATGTGAGAAACAAGATTCTCTAGTATGCTGAAAGCAAGATTAGCATCATGTCTGGAGGAAATCTGATACTTCTCATCACCTGTGAAATACGATTCCAATTGTGAAGCATGGTGATGGCAGCATCATGCTGTGGGGTTGTTTATCAGGAGTAGGGAAAGCTGAATGGGTCAAAGTACAGAGATATTCTATAAGAAAACCTGCTCCTGAGTGCTTTAGACTTCAGACTGGACCACAGGTTCAACTTCTAACAGGACAATGTCCCCAAGCACAAAGCTAAGAAAACACAGGAGTGGCCTTGAGACAACTCTGGAAATGTCCTTGAGTGGCCCAGCCATAGCCTGGACTTGACCTGAAAACAGCTGCCCACCGATGGTCTCCTTCCAACCAGAGAGAACTTGAGAGGATCTACAGAGAAGAATGGCAAAAAATGCCCAAATCCAGGTGTGTGAAGCTTGTCGAGTCATACCCAAGAAGACTCCAGACTGGAATCGCTGCCAAAGGGGCTTCAACTAAGTCCTGAGTAATGTGTCTGAATACTTGAATCAATGTGATGTTTGAGCTGTTTAATAAATTTACAATAAAATATTTATAAAACCTTGTTTTTGTATTGTCATTCTGGGGTATTAAGTGTTGTTTGTTGAGGGAAAAATGAATTTAAACGATTTTAGCACAAGTCTATAACATAACAAAATGTGAAAAAAAGTGAAAGGGCCTGAATACTTTCTGATTCCGCTGTGTTGTACACTTAAAGACACATATGCTTCAAGCTGCCATCTTCTTCAAGACCTTCACAAGTGGGGTGAAGGCTCCACTCAGCCACACTTTAGCAGCTTTGAATTTGTGATACATCAAGCCACACTGCTGTGAACTTTCGTCGTATTCCACAAAGATTTAAATATAAGCAAATAAAATAAATGAACAATCCTGCCAGCCAAATGTGAGGGTGAGGTCTGAAATGGCAGCTTAGACAATTCCAGTCAAACTGTTTGTGTCAGATAAGCATGTGCATGAATTCAAAACAGTTAAAAAAGCAAAAAAATAAATAAATATATATATAAGCAGATATCTGTCTTCAGTTTGCTTTTAATGTATTTTAATTTATATCTTTTAGCAGCCAAAATTACAGTATAGTCACGAGCCAAATTCAAAAGTAGGAATAATTTGCCTTGTCTGACCTTTCATATTACACATACTGCATGGAATAATTTGGCAAAGTGAATATTGTAGAGGAAAAGAGCGCCTGAAACCACAAGATGGGACATTTCCGCTCTAAGGCTAAAGCCACTTCATTTAAAATGCAAAAGACGTTGACCTGCTGTACATGAATATTAACATGTTGAACAGCATGATTACAGATTTAAGACAGCAATAGTTTATTACAATTTTGGATCTTGTATAACAACCTAAAATGTTCATTGTTCTGTGTCTTACCAGCATTTAAAACACAAGGGACAATTGAATGACATGCAGCATACATGGAGCAGCCATTTAATTAGGTACACATTTCTTCCTAAATTATTGAATGATTAATCTGTGACTGAACGTTAAATGCAAACAGTGCTGTTAAAAGCAGGCAGCCAGAGACTGAAAGATTGTGTGTGCATAACATGGAGAAAGAGAATAAGCAAGAGCAAAAAAGTGAACTGGCCTTCTCCATTGTAGTTGTATGACGTTGCCTAGACATCTGATAGAGAATGAAATTGCTGTTTTCTTAAATTGCACAGTAGACAAAGCAATGTAAGCCTTGTTCAACTCAGAATAAATCCGAGGGAAGGACGGGACTGAAGGAGTTACCAAAGCCCACACAATAAACAGAAGAAACAAACAACCACAATGTCCCTCTGGGCCTTCTAAAGACAAAGTTAAATCCCCTGTCTACAGTATTGTTAAGATTGGTTTCTTTGTTTAATTTTCTGTGCGCCTCCATGAAATGTTTGGGCTAATTTCTACATTGTTTATAGGTTTTTATACCCAAGGACTACATTTTTGACATTTATTTTGTGATCTAAGTCCTTCTTAGGTAGTTATTTATTTTTACCGTTGTGCCTCAATGCCACTTTCTTTTCTTGTGGATGTCGCCTTATTCTGACTATTCTGCCATGGTGACAAGTCCCAGAATTCCCTGGGGTCATGCTATGTGGGATGTCATCGCCACAACCATATAAATATCGGCGTGTCCTTTATGTTGTATCCAAGATTGACTAAACCTTGCCAAAATACTTGCACTCATTCCTTTAGTGCTTCTGTTTTAAGATTTATTTTTCTGAACTCTCAACTACTATTCTTGTTTCGTTCTTTTTCTAATGAAAGGCGAGTTTGTTTCCTGGTTTTCAATCCTTGCACGTCTCTGGTTTACAGCTTTCTCCTGGACTTTTGCTAAACAAAATTCCCCAAATGACTATTAGACAGAACAAGAACGTCTGTCTTTCAACCTCCCAGCTAATGCTCTTTCCATCAGAACTTTGGTCTCCTTCTTTGCTCTCATCAAGCTCTTATCTTTCTCACCTCCCAACTCTAAGTCCCCTGCTAACTGAATCATTAATCCCAGGCCACAGTCCACTTCTGGGACAATCCCCTTAAATATTTGTGGTTTCAGGAGTACACTCTGGAACTGCTGGAATCTCTAGGCCCATTCTTTCAGGTGCGTGGCAGAGGTACACTGGCAGGCCACAAGGGCAAAAATGAAGAAACTGGATCGGGTGATGGAAAGCACAGGGTATAAATTCAAATAAATCCTTCTAATCAAAGTGCCAAATCAAAATTGTTAACTAAAATTTGTTGTTGTTCCAACTTGTCTTAGGTCAAATACTTATTTAATCTGAATAAAAAGACAAACACACATGTTTAGACTGGTAATCCACACCTTAATATACTCACAATAATGATGTGACCATGCACCCACAAAATGGTGGTGCCCAGAAAAAAAAGCAAAACTGAGTTAAGGGAAAATCTTAATCAAACATGAAATATAATAAACATAGTAAAAAAAGTATTTGGAAGAAAAAATACAAAAGAAATGTATATCCTAATAACAATGTTTTGTTTTTTTGCTTTTCAGTTCTTCTTTTTGACCTGTCGATCTATTGGATCTGTCCTTTTCTGTCTACATGAAGATGCAGCCTCACATAAGGTAGCAATTATACTTAATTTCAGTCTTCTACATGAACGTGATATTTGATAAGGACAATCTAAGTCTAGTATATAAATCCAATACGATCAGCTCTTGTTGCGATTGTGTCTCTCCAGACATCTCCATCATTCCACAGGTAAGCATCACAGACTCCCAGGAGTATTACAGTGTCACTAGGTAGCATAAATTCAAAAAAGAAAACTCCACTGTCTTTAGATATGTTGAATAATCTGTGCATATGTAGAAACAGCAGTCAGACCTTTCATCTATGTATCTAAATTTGACACTGACCATATTGTCCAATGGTACAAACACCCACCATATGGCGCCCAGCCAGGAATTTGCAAATATCTCTATAGCAGCCCAGTTGGGGTAGGAGAGAGAGACAATCCGCGATTTATGGGTCTGCATTTGAAGCCCATATTGTACATAGCAGGGAGTCTAATTTAATTTAGATGAAGCCATGCTACCTCTTGTGCAGGTTCTAGCTCCTGCCCTGCTATTATAGTATTGTGCCATATCTCAGGAGCCAGTTTCCATTGACATGGACAAGTATGTTCCGATCCATCCCACACATGTGTGTCTGGCATCATATCTGATCTCTACCTTTTACATTGTGGGTGATGAGTCTAAGAGCTACACCTTAAAATTTTTTCAAGTGGGTTATGCAAGTCAACTGGTCACCAGGAACTCCAAGACAAACACCATCCACATCTCATATATTTTGTGTGAAGTGTACCTTGTTCTGTGGTGGGTTGGCACCCTGCCCGGGATTGGTTCCTGCCTTGTGCCCTATGTTGGCTGGGATTGGCTCCAGCAGACCCCCGTGACCCTGTGTTCGGATTCAGCGGGTTGGAAAATGGATGGATGGATGGGTGTACATTGTTTTAAATCAGATGAATGTAAATGGTCAGGTATGGGAAGAATTCCTTATCTGACACACTTCCATTCCATTCCTTTACTAAGGGTGACACACCCATGAGCACAAAGGTCCAACGCTCAAATGATCATAATGGAACCACATCAACATTACAATATCTGTACATAGTAAGTATAAATATCGTAACAGAAGACACTGTGGGTCCAAATCAGTGTTAAACTAATCAGAACAACTCCAGGACTGACTCACTTCACCCCACCAGCAAGTACTGCACTTCAGTTTGCTACCTTGAGATCGATGGCCTACTAAACTAAAAGAATATCTCTTCCTCTTTGCTTGTTTGTAAAAAGTATTAATTGAGAGATGAACAATGTGTGCACATAGTAGGCCAGCATAGATAGCTGAATAAATAAAATCATTACATGTTCTGGTATTGTAATAATTAATATGGTCTGTGGGTAGCACGGTGGTGCAGTGGGTAGCACTGCTGCCTTGCTGTTAGGAGACCCGGGTTCGCTTCCTGGGTCCTCCCTGCGTGGAGTTTGCATGTTCTCCTCGTGTCTGCGTGGGTTTCCTCCGGGCACTCCGGTTTCCTCCCACAGTCCAAAGACATGCAGGTTAGGTGTATTGGCAATTCTAAATTGTGCTTGGTGTGTGTGTGTGTGTGTGTGTGTGCCCTGCGGTGGGCTGGTGCCCTGCCCAGGGTTTATTTCCTGCCTTGTGCCCTGTGTTGGCTGGGATTGGCTCCAGCAGACCCCCGTGACCCTGTAGTTAAGGTATAGCGGGATGGATAATGGATGGATGGATGGAATATGGTCTGTGTCTACTGTCTGATTCTTTCTGTGTCTATTGTCTGTATCAATTAAATTAATTTGATGATGCAATTTCGTATTTAATTACATTCATGTATGAAAGTGTGTTGTTTCTTAGCTTACACATTCAATAAAGAGAAAAAGAGCGAATAATTATATGTGTAATGAAAAATGTTCTGGTTGAGCATCATACTGAAACACAGAATTGAGAGTAGGTTATTTATTGAAATCACAGAACAGTTCCTTCGGTTTTTTAAGTAATTTCTTTCTAGACATTTAAAATGGAGTATATTTGACATAATGAAGCAGTAGCATGTTGAGAATGTATTGATGGGATAAGCTGTTTAAGCATTCAGACATTTTTAAAAAAAGAGTAAACCTTGGCTTGGAAAGCAGATTTCTATAATGGCTGCGCCAAAGCCTTTTGTTGGTTATTTTATTTCCACCCTCGGTAATTTGAAACACTGTATATTGAATTCCAATCTTCAGCTGTCTTTCATATGTGGTCATCACAAAGCTGGTCTCTCACATTCTCTTGGCTGTTCATGCTTTGCCTATCTTCAGCAGGATCTCTGTCATTTAGGCCCATGCCACCAGGTAGTACCAGAGGTTTTAATCATCTGGGGATGACAGGTAGACATGACGATTACTGTAAGCAGTGAATAAAAAAGGGAAAAGCAAGAGGAAAGACAGAAACTTAATCAAAAACCTAGCCCAAGTCTGAAACCAAAAAATCATCAAAACAAACATGAAAACAAGACTGAGAAACCAAAAATCTTAATTATACTGAACTTTGCCAAAATCCTAATGATGTAAACTAGAAGTTAGCTTGTTCTGAATGAGTAGGAAAATTTAGTAGCAATAGAGAAGGAGCAAGACAAAAGAGTATTCAAAAATTACACCAAATTCAAAACCAAAACCTTAAATATGCAAAACAAATTTCAGAGTCAAAGGTCCTACCTGTTCAAGAAGTATTACTCTGTAAATAAGTAATTTGATGTGAAGAGTTGTTGTTTTTACCCAGAAACTTTGCATTACTGCAATAACATCTTACGATTAAAACGTCTTGACCTAATGGAATCAGTGACATCGTGGCCAATGACAAAGAGATCGTAGATAAAGTGTGACCACAAAAACTCATTTTGATGACATCACCAACATAATGATACATAACCCAAAACTCAAAAATATTGTGAATGTTCCTCATGTCAAAAATTATGAATGACAACATCTACAATTAATTACTCTAGCAATGATTGTTCAGGAAAGGTCCAGTGTTTAACATAAACAAGTCACTTTGTGCTACCATTTTATATTGACAGAGTATGACAACGCACACAGGTAGGCAGCATAACAACTCTAAACAACATGGCTTCAGCATTTCAAATATAACCACAAAAAGTGCGGACCACACTAAAAATAAAACACAAAATGTCATTGCCAGAATAACAATCAAAGTATATAACAAAGTGAAAAGAACATTGAAAGAATTCAGAAATTAAACATAATGCTTTCAGAGTGACCACAACAGACTTATTATACCCAACACTTGTCTGAAGAAGAGTATGACTATTGAAAAATAAACCAAAGAAACAGATAACAGGTTGGGGCACCACAAGTCACCTCATTCAATGTCTGGTGATGAAATGGATGAAGAAAAATAGCAAAAGATGATTATAAACATAACTATTTCCAAACATAACAAAAAGGAAGTGAGGCCTTCAAAATGACCCATGAAAGGCTTTACAGGCCAGGTCAGGCCACCTTTGTCTGCCTGGAAAGGCATCACCCCAGTAGGGTTTAATCCCAGCTCCAATGACCAGCCTCAGGCTTTGAGGCCTAAAAGACAATTTTAGCCTCAAAAACAAACATCAACCTCAAATGAGTATGGGCAGGGGGGTTAACTATAAACCTCTGTCTTGATGGATGCTCAACAATCGAGGTAAGGAAATTCTAGAAAGTTGATTCTGTTCATCTGGACATAGTTTTTTTTTTCCAAAGGGAGACACGTTTCATCACTCATCCAAGTGACTTCCTCAGTCTCAGTTCACTGCAGGTTTCTCCAACCTTATAAACAGTACCTTTGCATAATGACCGAAACTTGCACCATTGACTAACAATGGGCCGTGTGATCAATGATATGCAAATTGTCCACTGATCAATGGCCATGAGTACCATTCACAGAGAGTTGGGGAATGGCTGCAATCACAGCATTGTAAGATGGTGAAAGATGGCGATTGAATTCACTGAGAATGCTTGTCCAGCACAGCACAAAAAGTCTAAGACTGGACAGCAGAGGAAATTTGATCTACTTGTGGTGTGCCAGAAACATCAAAGCATACAATAGGGAGTGTCCTTTACAGCCAACAGAGAGAAGGATCCCAGACACAAACCGAGGATGTGGACAAGTGGGTGAAGAATCTGTCTGACAGACAACTCACCCAAGCAGAGGAAAACGTCCTTACTAAAGGGTTAAACTTTGCTGTCACACCGAAACAAATGCCGCTAGTGGAACTGATCACAGCCACAGAGTTAGCAATCAGAAACAAAAACATTGCAGATGTGGAAGTAGAGCAACTGCGGATAAAAGTTTCAGCATGTGTCAGCAATGCTAAGCCCCCTGCACCCAATATCAGTACTGAGGAGAGGAAGGCTCTCATGGCACTCAGTAAGGACGACAACATCATCATCCTTCCGGCAGACAAGGAGTGGTGCACAGTGTTGCTAATCCAGACGGACTATCATGAGAAAATTTTGTCTCTGTTTAGTGACAAAAACACTTATGAACCCCTAAAATGAGATCCAGGTAGTGGTTACAGGAAAAAGGTGATAGATTGTCTCAAGCAGTTAGTGCATGACAACGCTATTGACCGGGCCTCATACCACAGATTATACCCAGGGAAAGCTACACCAAGTCTGTATGGTTTACCCAAGATACATAAACAGGGTTCACCGTTAAGACCCATTGTCTGCATGATCAATTCAGTTACATATAACATCTCAAAGTGCCTGGCTGCTGTCCTCAACCTGTTGCTAGGCAGCGCAAAACACCATATTCAGAACACTTTGGATTTTGTGGAGAAGGTGAGAGATGTCATTATGAAGGCAGATGAAACTATGGTCTTGTATCTCTATTCACTGTCATTCCAGTTACAGAAGCAGTGGAGGTGGTCCGTAAGAGATTACAGGATGACCCCACACTCAGTAAAAGGACCACTCAGCACCGACCAAGTGTGTCTGCTCTTGGAACTGTGTCTTCAATCCATATATTTCATATACAAAGGCCAGTACTACAGGCAGAAACATGGGTGCGCCATGGGTTCCCCAGGTTTCACCTATTGTGGCCAGTCTGTATATGGAAAAAGTGGAAAAGAGTGCACTATTATCCTATCCTGGAACACCACCGAGGCATTGGTTCAGGTATGTGGACGACACCTGGGTGAAAATCAAATCTCAGGAGATACCACAATTCACTCACCACATCAACTCAGTGGATAAACACATCCAGTTCACCAGGGAGGACAAGAAGGCTAGCTTTCTTAGATTGTGAAATTTCCATCAGCAATGGGGGACATTTGAAAGCTGATGTGTACCGTAAACCAGCACATATGGATCAGTATTTAAGGTTTGACTCTCACCATCCACTAGAGCACAAAATAGGTGTCATCAGGACTCTACAACACAGAGCAAACACCATACCCACAGACACAGCGGCCAGGGAAGCAGAAGAACCTCATATCAAAAAGGCCCTGAGTAAATGTGGTTATCCCAGCTGGACTTTTGTCAAAGCAGGGAAGACACCTAAAGAATGCTCTAAGCAATCCAGGAGAGAGGAAGGACAACAGTGTCCTCACAGGTGGCGCAATGGTAGTGCTTCTGCTTTGCAGTAAGGAGACTGTGGAAGATTGTGGGTTCGCTTCCCGGTTCCTCCCTGTGTGGATAGCGCTTTGAGTACTGAGAAAAGCGCTATATAAATGTAATGAATTATTATTATTAACAGCTGCCTAAGCGAAAACCTTTGGTGATCCCTTATGTGTCAGGAGTATCGGAACAGCTGAGATGCATTTTTTCAAAATACCAGGTCTCGGTGGCTTTCAAACTCCAAAACATGCTATGGCAAAAGTCAGTCCACCCCATGGACCGGGTGCCCTGGCACAGACAGAGTAATATAGTTTACGCAGTTAAGTGCCAAGATGATTGCTGTGAATTATACATTGGGGAAACCAAACAACCACTGGCGAAGCGGATGGCACAACACAGAAGAGCTACCTTGCCAGGCCAGGACTCCACAGTCTATTTACATCTACAGGACAGTGGTCACTCTTTCAGTGATGAAGATGTGCACATCCTGGACAGGGAGGAACGCTGGTTTGAGCGAGGAGTCAAGGAGGCCATTTATGTGAAAAAGAAACGACCATCTCTGAACTGAGGAGGGGGCCTAAGGGTACATCTTTCACCATCTTACAATGCTGTGATTGCAGCCATTCCCCAACTCTCTGTGAATGGTACTCATGACCATTGATCAATGGACAATTTGCATATCATTGATCACACGGCCCATTGTTAGTCAATGGTGTTAGTTTCGGTCATTATGCAAAGGTACTGTTTATGAGGTTGGAGAAACCTGCAGTCAACTGAAACTGAGGAAGTCACTTGGATGAGTGGTGAAACATATTTCCCTTGGAAAACTGAACTGAATCAACTTTCTAGTATAAACCTCTGCTTGTGCACAAAAGACTAATAAAGAATCTTTATAAATCAATGATTTATGAATAAAATTGGAAAGTACAAGCATAATGCTCCAGAGAGTAAAAACAGGCTAAAGGGTGTGAATCACAAAATAACATGAAATCCGATACAGAAGCAGTGATATTCACAAACTCCAAAGCGAATGCTCAACTGCTCGATCCTGTACTAATTCTAAAGCTAGGAGGAGGACCCGGCAGCTGTGTCACATCATGGTGGCCCCGTCTCTTGGGGCCCCACCCACAAGGAACAAGGAATTGAGACTTGTTAAAAAAACAGTACATAATTACAGCCCAAACAGAAAAGACATGAAAATAAAATGTGCAACTATGCGAAAACAACAAACTAACAATAAAATATATAAATACACATTAATACATAAGACAAGTGGTGCATAGGGCTTCTCAAAGCCAGATAAAGAAAATATCTTTACCATTCAGTTGTCAGGTCCAGAGTGAAGTTGGACTTCCTGTGGCAGTGGAACTTGTAACGGAGAAAGCAGAAGAGGTGAGGCAGAAAGTGACACCGGATGTCTTCTGGGGAGTTCTCCTCTATTTTAGGGCAAATGGTAACTGTGTTAAAAGCTGTGTCACACCCAAATCCTTCCCCCTAAACATCTCAGTCAGACTCAAAACTATGCAGCACACCTGATGCTCACATGCTTGAGGCAGTGATAAGCTGGCAAAACAGACGGCAAGAGGGAGGAAGGCATGCATATAGTGAGGGAAAGGTTCACTGGACATTTCATAATAGAATGGAAGAGGCAAAATGATGGGAATGAGGCAGCATTTTGGATGTACCAGGATAGAATGCCATTGAGCAGCATTGTTTTTTTTAGAACAATACAGCAATCAAAACCTATCAAAGCTCACCAGTCTCATCCACTTAATTCTTTCAAAAATAACATCAAGTCAAGTTTTGAAGGTCCCTAAAGTCCTACTGTCTACCACACCACATGGTAGTGCCCAAGTGTCTATGGTTCTCTTTCTAAAGAAAAACTTCCTGATGTTTGTGCAAAAGTTACCCTTAATAAGTTTTCAGCGGTTTCTCCCCATGTTCTTGTCACATTTCTTTACATGGGATCACAGGTATACACAGCATGTAAAGCAGTTGAAAACCTCATCATTCAATGTAGAGAAATTTTACAGAAGATAATTGTAAATTATTCACTTAATAACTCAGCCATCCAGACTCATTTTCATTTTATCCTCCCTTTTATATGTCAGAGAGGCCAGGGACCAGAGTCTGTCCTAACAGCAAGACAGGGATCCACCCAGACTAAGATGCCAGTCCATCCTTTCACCTAAATGCTATGATTTTTGAAAAAGTCCCTCAAGGCCTCACATTATAAACTGAAGACTAAGAAGATTAATTATTTGGCATCAAAGCCTTTGTGCCTAGAAGCTACAGCAATTCTGACATGCAGATTAAATCAGGTATAATTGTAACAGACTTTATTTTATTATATCCCTCATTGCTAACAGGATCCTTCAGATGTTCAATTGCAGTTGAAAATGGCCACAAGCTGCTAAGTCGCTTTGATTAGAGTCCCTGAGATGTGCCTGTTGGATTATCTGGTGTCTTGAAATTGGCCTGGCATGAGGGAATACAGCAGGGTGCGGGTGACTCTGCCAATCAAAGAGCAGACATCCCTTCCCAGGGTTTGCTCCTGTCTTCAGTCTGAAGCTGCAAAAGAAGAATTAGGTGGATGGATTTTTACAACTATTTTAGAACTATTGCTTAGTAGAGAATTTACATGAGTTAAAATATGGATTAAGGATTTAAAGGGAACACAGGACAGGATGGAATTTTGGTAAGGAGAGCACCTGCTGCTCTGTTAGGTTAATGGAGTACAATAAAAGTTCGATTAGATATGAAAGAGAGGCCATAGACTACAGCAGGCCACGGCTCAGCGTGCAGCACTTACAGCAACAGGACTCGAGGGGCAGACGAGCTGCGAGTTTCTTTTCATAAGGAAATCCTCAGGTGAAGATTTGCCTACTTGTGAATTCAGTGACTTACCAAAAAAAACAGGAGGCTTTCCGTAAAGAAACAAAAGAAAATTCTGCCCAAATTAATAACATTCTGAAGGTAATATTCATTTTTTTCTGCAATGTGTAATGGTTAAAAAATCCCTGTAGGAGTTTTATAAATGGTGATTGCTGAAAACCCCAGGTTTGTCTTTTTTTAGTTATCAGTTTTCACTTTCAGAAGACCGAAGTTGAACATGTGGACTGGCAGCTGGACCACAGGTCACCAAAAAGATCAATTTCATGTCCTTTTCTGTCATAAGCAGGAAGTTAGACCATGAAGATTATTTGTCAGAACAGTTTTGGTGTAATAATTCTGGCTGGATCATATCAGAACGATTTTGTATGTGTTCAGACATTTAAAAAATGAACATTAGCTGACCTAGTTAATTATGTCTGCTAATAACTAGAGAAACATGCAAGTTCAAGTACCTTTTATGTCACAAAAATCATACAAATGGGAGACTGGTGCTTGGTCTTTCTTGACTGGCATCACATCATTTTGGTATCCACTGATGTCATCATCTTCTGACAAAACACAGAAAAATCAATTTAAATACTTAGTAAAGTGAGAACGTTGCAATCACCCGCTGCTCATGTAAATCTACTGGCAATGAACTGCCTGAGTCGAAATGGCAACACCTCACACTTAGAATCGAGTGGCTTTGAGGTGAAAAAGAAGAGGCCACAATAGCATGGAAAGAATCTGCAGAGACTGCACACTACATGTCTGGTAGCAGCGCTAGCCACTGTGTGGCCAGGTGTTTGCTGGTCAGTGCCAGGCATGACTCTACCCTTTCTTTCAAACAGGTTGATTGTACTGCTGGCTCCTTTTGGACAAAGTTGAAGGAGTACAAGATGTCACCAGTGGTGGCTTTTCAAATTTAGTATAGATGAAGTACTGTAGATGAAAATCAAGATTCAGCTTAATGTCTTGTGAACGATGCATTCCTGATGTTGATCTTTATTTTTTTTAATTATACTGTGACTGCCTTGAAGGGAGCAAAAGGTACAGCACTCTTCATTCATTTTCTTTGGTTTGTGCCATGTGGCCTCGACTGGGAGAAGCTTGATCTGTGCAATAAAAAAAACAACAACAACAGCAGGCAGTCCTGATTTTAATGCAGGTGATGACCTTTAGGATCCATTGATAAACTGGAAAGTTCAGTTTGCACATGTAAACACACACCCAAGGGTACAGAGCAGGGGTCCCCAACTCCAGTCTTGGGGGACCACAGTGGCTGCAGGTTTTCATTCTAACCCTTTTCATAATTGGTGGCCAGTTTTTGTTGCTAATTAACTCATTTTCTAAACATTTTAATTGACTTGTTTTTAAAGATTTGCTCCCCTGAATTTCTTCTTTATTCCTCTCTGAATCGCTTCATTTCTTTTCTTAAATGGCACCTAAACAGAAGTGAAATGTGAAGTGAGTGAGCCAACAGAAGATCAACTAAGTCAGGGCCTCAAACTCCAACCAATTTCACTCCAAGCAGTTGCTTAATTAGGCGTTGAGTCTTGTTGTTAATTAAACCCATTTTTTAATTCCATGACTCGTTGCTGCTCTCATTGTGCAATAGCAGACATTTCCAAAATTGTTGATTTCTTCTTTTCTAAGAGCACTATTAAAATGTTTTGGGGTCCTGAGCAGATCAACATTCCTGAGACCCTCACCTTCCTTTATTTTCAGATATTGTATGATGGTCCCAGTTTGCTGGTCCTATTTTGGCTCATTTTGTATCTCATTATTGTTTGGCAGTTAACTAAGGAAACAGAAACAATTGAGGGGTCTGAGTCTTCAAGAGCAATGAATTCAAAAAAAGATAATTAGCAGCAAAAACACGTCACTAATTAAGAAAAGGTTTACAATGAAACCCTGCAGCCACTGTGGCCCTCCAGGACTGGAGTTAGGGACCCCCCTGGTATACAGGACAATGCAGGGCCAATTAGTCCAGGCTCATGGGCAGAAACCGGCTGACAGCACTCAGCACAAGGACAGTTTAACATACCACTGTTAGAGAAAAGACTCTCTGAATAAAAGAATAGTCACCATTGGTAATGGAGTCCAGTGGATGTCTTCTATTACAACAAGCTTGAAGGAATCCGCTGAGCATAATGATATGCATGTGTGTCTGAGGATCACTATCCAAGCCTTTCCCAGGTACTGTATGTGATACCACCCCGGGCAGAGGACGGGCAGTGCTACTAATGGTCTTGTCATTTTCTTCCTCACCAATGAGGGTGACTTACCCCGCCCCTTCTGGCTCTGGAGCGTCAAAAGGACGACCCCCCCTGGAAAGAGTCATCATTACTGAGGAGCTGACCTGATGGAAAGAGCTCCGAGTCAAGACAACCCATCGGCAGAGCCTTAAGACTAGAATTAGACAGATTAGAACCATCTCAAAAGTGTTCATGTTGTCCAGTGTAACTGATCGCTCAAAGAATGGCATATTGCAATGAGGATGTTAAGAGAGGAAAGCGTTGTCTGAACGTGACAGGACCTAAAGCCCTTATTCCTGTATCAGTGGCGCTAGTCAAAACAGTACGGTTTCACAAAACGCAATTTCAATTTTTTGTGAATCACTAATTATTTAATACCACCTAAGTAAAACATGGTGATGTGTGCCATGATGTTTTTGTTGTATTGCATTTACCTCATTTTTTGACACCCAGTGCAAGCCCAACCTACCTGGAAGGGGGTCTCTCTTTGAATTGTCTTTTGCAAGATTTCTTCCATTTTTTTCCATACAAGGGATTTAGTTTTGGGGAGTTAGTCAACACTGGGGTGCAGATAAAAAATCCGGGTCTGTTAAAGCCCATTCACACATTCCTTGTGTGATTTTGGACTACACAAGAAATAAACTGTTGTTATTTTCACAGCATTTTCACTTTGAGGTGGCACTATAAGCAAAATTTCAAATGTTGGACCTGGTCTATTCATGGAGCCAACACATTCTTGATGGACACACGTTTAATGCTGTAGGACATTAAATCAGCACATTTTGACTCTGAACTGAACAAAGTTGATTTGGAAATAAATCATTTGTAATGCTAAAAAGATGGAGAAACATTTCAGGAGATTATTTCTGCAAGTGATTAGCGCTGTTGCCTCACAGTTCTTTGAGCCCGGGTTTCATTCCCGGCTTGGTCATTGCCTGTCCTCCCAGTGAGGTTTGTCAGGTTCTTCCAGTTTCCACACATATGCTAAACTGTCCGGGTTAACTGGGGACTTTAAAAAGCAGCCCAGTTTGTCTATGTGTGTGTATGCCAGACTGACAATCATTTCAAGGATGTCTTCTGACTTCTTCTTGGTTTTCCGGGCATCTCATTCTGCTCCCACAAAGCCTTTCATGGAAAAGAATGGATGATTGCATTGCGTGAGCATTTCTTATTCAAAATAGTGGAAAACATATACAAGCTTTCAGTCCCCTGCATGGTTTTGCTTTTTACTTACACTGAACATTGTTGTCAAAAATGTAATTAAAATCTTGTCATAATTCTTAATATGTAAAAATACCAAAGGTATTTATGTTTAGTCTGGTGAAATGACAGTTAAATTGACAGTGCTTAAAATAATCTTAAATCCATTCAATCCATTCAATCCAATTCAAGGGATATGGGACCTATCCCAGGAGCATCATATGCAAGGCGGGAGACCACCTTGGACATGGCAACAGTTGAGTGCAGGGACCACAAATTTAGTACTGCTGATTATCCAGGCCCACAGAGCAGCAAGCCCACACAGACACGTGCAGAACGTGCAGCCTCCACGCAGACAATGACAGCAAGGATGATGGATCTCTAGTAGGATTGACTACTGCAATGCTGTGTTCACTGGATGTTCAAACTGTTCTTTATACAGCCTCCAGTTAATCCAAAATGCGGCTGCAAGAATTATTACAAGAACAAGAAAATATGAACACATAATTCCAGTTCTTAAATCCTTATGCTGGCTCCCGGTTAAGTTTAGGGCACATTTCAAAATCCTCCTTTTAATATATAAAGCATTAAATGGCCGAGGTCCGGCTTACTTCTCTGAACTTATCATGACTTACAAACCAGAGTGCACATTAAGATCTCAAGATGCCGGTCTGCTTATGATTCCAAGAATTAATAAAATAACAGTGGGAGGTCGAGCTTTTAGTTACAGGGACCCTAAACTGTGGAATGGTCTGCCTGCTACTATAAGAGATGCCCCTTCGGTCTTAGCTTCTAAATCCCACCTGAAGACTCACTACTTCAGTTTAGCATACCCTGACTAGAGCTGCTGATTAACTGTACAGACTGCATCTCTGTTGTCAGTCATTAGCACTAAAACAGTAGTAACATGATAGTTATAATTGGATACTAACTCTCACCTATTCTGTTGCTCTTCTTGGTACTCAAATGTGGCACTTGGTGCCACGGCCCACCTGTCAAGTTGTTTTGCCTGCCTAAGGTAAATTCATTCCTGATGGAGGATCACAGGAATCGTGGGGTAGAGGCGTCCTTTCTTTGGATTGGCTGTACAAGCGCTGTCTCAGCTATGGAATGGCCAACATGGGGAGGCAGCTTGATGGCTGAGGTCTCCAGGACTCTAAACAAATCCAAATCATATTATGTGATATCATCTACTGCTAAATTCTGCTCCGTACTTGTAAAATTTTTATTTTTATACTGTATTGAGGATGTGTTCTGTTCTGTGTATTGTATTGTATCGACCCCCTTCTTGTTGATACCCACTGCCTTGAACTGCCTTTCCCAAGGTTTCATCCATTTTTTCCCTACAAGGGCTGTCAAGAGGCAGGGCCTGTTAAAGCCCATTGCGGCACTTCTTGTGTGATTTTGGGCTACACAAAAGTAAATTGTATTGTATCTGTTAGGTCGCTGAGCCACTGTGCCTCCCGCATGGACAGATTCTATTAATCCATACCGACATTTGGAGGCGATGTATTGCTTTTCTTGTCATCTAAATGAGGACAGTGGCAGACTACTCTTTGGAAGTACCCAATACTTTGGGCCACTTGTCATTTTTAAGACAGCCTTGAAAGTAGGGAGCAAGCATTCATCTCCATCAACCCAGAGCTGGGACTCATTCTAATGGACAGTTTAAACCTGCTTATCCACCCAGGCTGCAATCTGATACCCTTTTTCGAGATTCATATTTTACCTTTTTCAGCTGCATGTCTTGCTCGTTTAATACCACTGACTGAGATGTATTTTTTTCTCAGTGTGCGTCGTTGATCAAAATTTATTAGCAACCTTCAGCCTTTTCTTAAACAGATTGACCGATTGAGACATTTAAAAGTTTCAAAGAGCACCCTGTTGTGCCCCCCCCCCCCCCCCCTCGCTGTATGGATTAAGTTCAGGCAGACCTTAAATGGAAATATTTTTATAGTCTCCAACTGCAAGGTTAGATAACAACCATCCAGAGTGTAATTTAATGCAAAATGTTCAGGCAGAAATAAACTATTTTTGAGGTTTCCTTTTTAGTGTTTAACCTTGGTTGAGGTTGTAGACTTTTGCTTAATTTATTATTTTGACTGGTTCTTTTTTATGCTTTAACGTTTTAGGGGAAATAGTATTCATTCTTGATCAGTCTCATTCAATTCCTTCGGCACGGGAGTTTTCATGTGCAGCCTGCTCTGCATTCCAAGTCTGGCAGAACTGGAGCCATTGATATCTGTTATTTTTAGGGATTCAATACCTGCCTCCAAATTCAGTTATTTTATAGGATCGGATTGCAGTTCGCTATGGCTGGCTGGCACATCTTGTTGGCTGCGGGTGCCACTGCTTTCATTTGAGTAATTTTAATGAGGAGCTTTAAAGAATTAGATGTCCTGCCAGCTTCATTCTAGCTTAAAAAATCAAGAGACAGGCAAAGCCCTGCCAACCCTTTCCCTGCTGGAGCTTTTATAGATTACTTCCTTCATTAGTAAATAAATTCATATTTGTAATAAACAGTTATGAAAGTACCATGGCAAGGGACCCCGTGTCTTAAAAGCTGCGCTTCAGAAAAGCAGCATAAGACAAAGTTTTAGAAATGAATGTGCGGTACACCATTAAGAGTGATAAATGCAGAGCAGCCTCCTAGGATTTTAATGAGGGAGATGGGCAGAAGTGGAGAGGGAATAATCCACTAATGACTTCCTTCTGAAATTAACATGCTTATGATCGTCTCTTCAAATCCAAAGGCACATCTGAGCCAGTTTGCCGCCTGCTCTCTAGATGAAAACTGTCAGAGTTTCATTTATGGCACATCATTTCAGCCCAGGACAGCCATGTCAGTCTTCATAGTCATCATGGCCATCGCTCCTTGGTTATTTATATTTGAACTCAAAAGTCATAAAACTTTTCTCTGGTATTTTATTTTAATATCCCATAATAAGGTACAAAAATAAATAAATAAAAACTTTGGGTTACATACCTAGAACTGTGGGTCCCTGTAAAAGTCATCAGCTTCTTGTAGGAATGAGTAATTTTCCTTAAAATCAGTCCGCTACAAAATATTTGTCCCAAGGCTATAATCTAGTTTGACCACAACAGCCACTCCCTTGACAGGATGTCATATTTATAAGGGGAAGCAGCTATTTATTGAAATTTATTTTTTTCCTTGTGACAAAACATTTAATTGAAATTGAAAACCCAAGATGGTTGCAAAGGGCTTCTATCTACACCGAGAGCTGAAAATAGCAATCTGTGAGTGTCTTGGGTCAGCAGTGCCGGACTCGACGGTAGATATGCCTTCGATGTACGGGTTACCTGGCAGGAGCGTCCTCTCCACGACCTCTACACGCTGATTATGACTTTTTACAAACGCCGCATCCACCACAAAGAATTTCATCGGGTTAACGTGTCCCTAATGTGTAAAATATGTGGGGGTTACACTCTATTTGGAAATGGGGAGGTTATTGGAATTGAACAGTAGGCTAAGACACTATAAAGTGGGAAGCAGTCAGTTCAACATACAAATGACTCCTTTTGTAATCGGGAGCAAGTCATAGTCCTGTAGCTGTGATTTGGATAAAGGATGAGCTAAATACATAATGGTAGAAGGGCCTGTAGTCCTTTGTATGTCACACAGAGTGAAAAGCGTTGAACTGTGGTCAACAAGGTTATCAGTTCAAACTCGTCTCTGACTCACTGCGTGGCTTAACCTGTGTAATGATCCTGAACACAGCACAAGGCATTTTTGCATTGTAATAAAATTTCCTCAGTAACTTAACTTATTATTAAAATGTTTATAATGACTCTCGCCTTTGTTTTCTTTGTAATTTATTCTGTAGATTCATATTGCTTTTTGTAGTATGTGAAATTGTCTTCATGTCAGATGCTGCGGCCAGTGGAGCTAACACTATCGGCCTTGCAGTGGTCTAGGTTTCCCCTTGAGTGTGTATGCATGTGTGCAACCTCAACTTTCCAGTTTAGCAATGAGATTTGAAATCTTCAGGCCCATGACCCTTACTCTCAACTTTGAAATGAGGACCACCTCTTTCTTTTTTAATTGCATTTATGCACTTCTAGGTCAAGTGTTTCCCAGACATGGCTATGCAACGCAAACCAGTGAACTGTTATGAAAAGTCCAGTAGCATTTGCTCCCTTAAAGATGGCCACAGTAATTAAAAAATATATACATATTAGATTAATATCAGGAATGCACTGAGCACAAGGCTTTATACCGATGGGGCTAAGTGCCATCCTGATCTTCACTCTCTGCTGAGGAGGACTATCTGAAGGTGCCAAATTTTCCCTGGGGACAAATGAACTTCTATCAAGAATTTGAAAAGCCACCAATGAAGCTCCTTCTACTATGTGGGAAAGAATTCAACAGTATGATGCTCCTGTTTCAAAGAACCACTGAACACTAGTGCAGGAAAAATAGGAATATCTAAAATTTTTTCAAATGTTTGCCAAACTCGCATTGTCCAGCACACACCCGGTCAAACGTTGGTCAGTGCTGCTACCGGACAATCTCACAGTTTTGTGTCTGAGTTGTATTGTATGTGTAATCTGCCTGTACAATCGTTCATAGTTTGTCCTTTTTCACCTCCAAGTCATTCAGTTATAAACTTGAAATGTTACTGTTTCGATTTAAGCAACCCTTGGACAATATATTTTATTGGACAGCAACTGGTTGCAAGGCTCTCACTTTACTTAATGTTTAAATCTGTTTTTGTCAGATGATGATGATGTCAAAGGATATCACAACGACCCAATGTCAACTAAGACACTGTTCTGTCAAGATGATTTTAGAAGACATGCCACCAGGAAAAGTTTGTCAGAAACTTACCAGGTCAAAGCTGGCAAATTAGTCCTAAAACAAAACACCAAATCCTAAGTGAAAACCAGAAGTTCGGAGTCGAAGGCAGAAGCAAGACAATATAACCCTAATTGTATTGATTTTTAAAGTTACCCATCTAAGTCTTAAAAGAGTTACCCACAATCTTAAAAGAAGTTTCAACAGTACAGAGTTGAGGTGGATGACTTTGTGTTTTGGTTCAAAGAGAATTGTCTGTGAGTCAACAAAACCAAACAACTAATTACTGATTTTCACTGCATCGACGAGCTGGTGCACCCAGTCAGTATTCAGTGAGTGGACGTGGAGGTGGTGCACCACTACGACTACATGGGGGGTCCACATCAATCGATGTGTTTACATGCACTTTAATAACCCACGTATTCACACAACCCTAGTTTCTAAAATGTAAACCCTTATTCTGGTTACAGAAGCCAGGTTGTTGGTCTCTGAGATACCAGGGAAACACAGGAAATTTTTTTCCACGAGTATCCGGGTTATGTTGCCATGCAAACCCTTAACAGGGTTACAGTTAAAGATTTTGCAGTTTGCAATCTGTTAGCCTGTGTATGTGTTAGCTTCACACACAGTGGCCAGTGCACATTCCGTGAATCATCAGCGGTTTACATCAAGGATGTAGAAAAGAGATGAAGTTATTTATTAGAGTGTGTTTTATAAACAACAAGAAAACGATCACAGGCTCCACAGGCTTATTTTCTGATTCAAAGAAGTCGATGATGACAGCAGTTTAATGACAAAGGAGAACTCCAGAAGCATACTTCAATACTGTGAATTTCCCTTTGGGGATTAAGAATCTATCTATCTATCTATCTACTTACCAATGTAAACATGGATTTTTAAGAAAACAGATTTCTGTCTTAACCGAGTTACTCCCCTTATTGTGATTTTGTGTGTGCATGTAAACGCACTGAATGATAAGCGTTACTGGTCTCGGTACAAAGAGGAACTATATAAGAAAGGGCAGAGCAGGCTCTTTTTTCTTAGGAGACTGTGCTCCTTTAATGTGAGGAGTCATATCCTTCACATCTTCTACAACTCTGTGATGACCAGTGTGATTTTATAAGCTGTGGTGTGCTGGACTGGTAACATCACTTCAAGAGAAGCCCACCGAATCAACAAGATAATTAAAAGGGCACGCTCAGTTATGGGATGGACTTTGGGCCCCCTGGAGGAAGAAGCAAACAACAAAACAAAGCTGAGTGCCATTATGACCAATGCTGTACATCCTCTCTCTGACACACAAACACTTTCAGCTAACAAATCATTCAACAGAAACACAACTGGGGCTCCTTCATTCTTACGACAATATGCCTTTATAATTCCTCAGAATTTAATTTCTTACCTTCTAAATCAGAATTTTTTTCTTCTTTTTTGTAATTCCTGTATATGTTTTGTGTGTGTGTGTGTGTGTGTGTGTGGGGGGGGGGGGGGGGGGGCTATTGTTTGTTATATCATTTCTAACATCAAGTTAAGCTTTGATGGTCCACAATGTCCAACTCTTTATCACAATACTTGGTAATTCCTTGTATCTTTGGTTACTTATGTGAAGAAAAACTTTCTAATATTGTCATGAACTTTGCACTTAACAAGTTTCCATCTGTGTCCCCCGTGTTTTTGTTGAAGACACAGTAAAAGCCGGGATTAATTACCTTCATAATTTTTAACACTTCAATCATGTCACCTTACTTAAACTAGAAATGTTCATCTCTTTCATTCTTACGTCACAGCTCACACATCTCAGCCATAGACTCGGCCTCGTTGGAGAAGAACACCAGCACTGCACAGAGCACTCCAGGTGAGACCTCACTTGTATTTTATAAGCCTAACCTCCCCTGACTTGCACTCTACAGCCATAATAGTCTAGATGTGCCTGATCTCAGAACAAGGCTTGGCTAATACGTGGATGGGAGGCTCACCCGCAGACATGTGCAGTAGGTTGACTGGCAATTCTAAATTAGCACAGAGTTTGTGTGTGGATGGGTGGGTGCCCTGTGTAGGTTTACTTCCTGCCTTGTACCTAGTGCTGCCAAGATAGGTTCCAGAGACCTAAAAGTGGATTAAGTGGATTGAGGAATGCATTGTTAATTATGCTGAAGCATCTGATCATGGTGTTGTATCTTTTTCTAGGAAAGGAAAGGTTTATTTAACATAAAAGTGTGATTATATCATGTTGTGGTTACCTTGGAATATCTATGGAAAACTCAATGAGAATACATATCTTGAAATTATAATCACAGGCATAACACACAAAAACATGCGTGTTCTTCTTTCCTACCAATAGAATAAAAATGTGGCAAATCTGAACCTAGTAGCACATAACGACCATTGTAGAAAATGTGTAACAATGATAGGCCAGGAATGTTCTAGATCTGCCCATCTGTTACCTTTACCCAACAACCAACTGGACATCAGAACTGCTGTGAGAAGGGAGTGAAACAAAATAAAGGTGCTTGGCCTATTTGAATGGCTCTCTTTGATTTTGCTAAACAGTATGCCCCAATCTTGGAAACCAAAAAACATCACCAGTGTCACATGGAGCATCATTATTTGCTCATGTTGGAGAGGAATGTAATCCATTAAAAAATTAATATTAACTAATAGAGTCAACATACTATCCATCCACCTACCCAGTCCTCTTATTCCAAGTCAAAGTGATGAGCCTGAGCTTATTGAACAGTATCAGACACCAACCTAGGATTGTGTACCACGCTGTTTGAGATTTACATCTACTTATTTGGCCGACACCTTTATCCAAAGCAAGTTATAACATTTACGACATAACTGGTTACATTTTTTTAAGTTTTCCAATTTGAGCACAGGCAGGTCAAGTGACTTGCTCATGGTCATACAGTATCAGTAGCGGGATTTGAACCCACAACCTCAGGGTTTGAAGTCCAAAGCCTTAACCACCACACCACACCACAGCCTTTTAGGCCACTGAATCATTCAGCACCTTTGAAATGTCAAAAAAGAAGTAAAAAAGAGACCAAAATAGCAAAGCCAGTCAATTCAAATATCACATAGACTTAATGTGGTTTTCTGCCTCCAGCTTGGCTCAGAATACCGTCTGCTTTTAGTGTGCAACACCCATAAATGCGTGGTGGCATGTAGAGTAGGTGACAACAACACACTGTACTGGAGATGATGACAATCATGACTTGTTTCTAGAAGCATGCAGGAAGATCAGTGCACCCTGCAGTCCGGATGTGATCACTAGGTGTCTTTAGAGATGCTGGAGGAAGTCAATGTGGCGGAGTGAAGGAGAAATCACAGGGCACTAATTAGGAATTATTGAATTTATAATGAATTTATATTGAAATTGAATAATTAACTTTATAATGAAAAATTGGTGAATTTTTTTTCACCCATCCAAAATCAAACCTGCCTAATCCAATTCAGGGCTGCTGGGACTGAAGTCAACTGGAACCAAACATTAACATGACATCACTAAAACTGGTATTTGTCTAAATATGAGTAAAACGCAGAGATGTCAGAATCTACTGGCCACAAGTGAAAAGCAGAGTATCATCTGTCTAGGTGGTCTGCAGGACATTGCTAAATGACAAAGTGAAGGCTTCTGTGCACCTCACTGGCTGAAAATACACCTACTGTTACACTCACATTAAGGTTCACTCGTCAGCTTTGCTTTTGGACCTAGTTAAAATGCAGCCTGGGGCTACTGGGGCTTGTCCAACTGAGCTAGCTGGGAATGCAGTCAAAAAACTGGGTAACTGCAGCCAGAGGATGTGCAGCTTCTGTAAAAATCCAAATTTCTCCCTGGGGACAAATAAAGTTCTAACCATCAATTTCTAGAGTCTTTCACTTAAGAGTAGAAGAATAGTCAGGAACGTCAGTAAAATCAGCAGTATAAAACGTCCTTCACATCACTAGAATCGGCATTATGTGATTTCCTTCATGTCATTAGAACTGAAGTATAATCAGAGTCATGATTACATAAATACGCATCAAGACAAAAACGAGCACTAAAAATGAATTGACCATGCATTCCTAAGAGAGGATTCCATGTTTAATGCTGCACCTTCTTCTTTGATTTTATCCTCTTGCGTGTGCTGTACTGCCAGTGACGTATCGTGTCACGCGTGCGAATCAACGGATCATCTGAGGTATGTACTATCACTCTGGGTCGAGAGGGGGCATTAGCACTAACTATGTCCTCTTCTGTTCCCTCCACACTACAGAGAAGATGCCCAGAGAGGGCATTTGACTCTGCCCTTCCAGTGCCCCAGCTGTGAATCCTGAGGGCATCAGAAGGTGGCATCATTTTGTGGAAAAACCACACCACAGGACGGAACTCCTACCCGGTGACTGAGCATGAAAGCCTAATGGCTGCTTTTGAGTTTGGAAGCATGTTGTTCTGTTTTGCGCCACACAATGTGTATTTTGTTTGATATTTTCCCTTTGAATAAATGGGGACGACCAG
Source organism: Erpetoichthys calabaricus (assembly GCF_900747795.2). NCBI lineage: Eukaryota > Metazoa > Chordata > Cladistia > Polypteriformes > Polypteridae > Erpetoichthys > Erpetoichthys calabaricus. The sequence continues at coordinate 141,712,254 of NC_041400.2, read as the reverse complement.
GTCGGTGCCCTAACATTTCTCCTTTGGACTTGCAGTTTGTCATTCAACCACAGTAGCCACACCGTGGGTGATGTCACCACCCCTGTATAAAGCTGCAATTGGCTGATTTCATTTTTGAGACCTTGTTTTAGCGCTTTAAGTTCTGCTTTTACCTTTTTCATTCCAGCCCTACCTTAAATATTATTTTTCAATTCTGTTCCTCCTTTTCTACTGTAAGGCTTAGTTTACACTAACATGGATGTTTATGAAAATTCATCTTTTTGTATTCATTTTGCCCTTCCACCCACACTAAGGAAAACATATTTCTGAAAACACTCTCTTAAGTGTATAAATCTGAAAATGCCAGGTCTTGAGTTTCTCATAATCACTGATGTAAATGATCATGTGATCAGATAGCGACTTCAGCTTTCTTGGGTTAACTCCCTTTGGGGCCTTATCTTTGCTGTAGGGACAGTCCTCTCCTAAACTCTCTACTTCAGCCGACCTGTGCTGCACCTTGAAACACTTTAATATTCTGCTGTATTTATTTTGGCAGGACTCCCAGTCTATATTTCCATGGCTTTGGCTACCTTATAATCATTTGTAACCTTTAAAAGCAGGCTGTCCAGACGAAGAAGTCTGGTTTAATGTTTTTTTCAGGTGCTCTTTGTTTTCCTTGTGCTTTCTGCATTTCAATTTACTTTGCATTTGCTCTGTAAACAAACATTGCTCTTGGCTGACAAACCACACATGCCTAATAGGAAAGATTTATGCGTTTCTGAAACACTACTGTGGACAGGACGCTGTTAAAATGACAACAGTTTTTTCAGATTTCCCTGTGTTACTGCAGACTGAGCCTAAATGAGTGACAGACATCTATTCATTGGATTGGCACTGTTGGAAGTGTAATGCGGTGGTCTCATCGTGATATTAGGAACAAGTCCTGACGATTACCTATATGAGCAGATGTAAGACAAATAGAAAGGATCTCATGGTGTGCCCAGCTGTACTACTCACATGCCAATCAGCCAATGTGAATGAGTAAGCAGGAGAATCCATTTAGATCTCTAAACGAATCAATTCTGCACTTATTTCATACATTTTTCAGCATTCAGTTTGCTCAGTGGTTCCTGGCTGGTCTTCCTTCTCTTTGGATTTTGTGAGTTCACCCCATTTTTATTGTCCGGGGAGTCTGGTTTTGCACCACTGTGGTCCAGTTCGAGTCCTGTGGTAGATGGATGTCCTGTCTAGCGTTGCTTCCGGCCTTAAAGCCTTTGGGTTAGGCAACCAATGGGCCTGTCCAAGAGAAAGAGGGTTAAAAAAATGGATAGATGGATGAATCATTTTTTTGAAAATGTTCCTACGCTACATTGCATAAAAAAGCCCTGTCGTAATTTTAAAAAGACCATAAATAATTACATTTCCATGTGGCTGGACTCTGCAATACCTTATTTGGTCACTGGAATACAGAATTCATATGCAGACTGGCTAAGTCCTATCTCAGTGTGTGTCAGATTAAATCGAATCAATTCTTCCATTTCTCTCTGTTGAATGGATGCTTTTTAAAATTACCATTCAAGCAAAAATGAAATGAACTTTAATATCCTTCGGTGAGTGCAGCTGCATGCAGGTTTCTCCCTGTTAGATCGTATGTCCAACGGATTTCATTTTCAGAGGGAATGGAAAGACAAATTGCAGAGCATGATGGCCCATTTTCAGAACTCTTGTAGGGTGTCTTCACACAACATTGTTTTCAGATGCTCAAGTGAGCCACATTCATTACTCCTCTTTTCTGATTAAATAGCAATGCAAAAGGAAGACCCTCCAAAGCTTTTATTTGGCATGTCCCAGGAATTTAATGGAAGTTCACACTTCCAAAGAATGACAAATTCATTTCCTGGGTGAATGAAATTCAAGCATGACAGCTCCAGATTGGAGCCCAGTCAATGGTACAGGATTCTAGAAGCTGCGTAACGATGTTCCATGACCATCAGAGATCAAGGAGGGGCAATTTATTTATTTACCACTATATTTTTCACTTTTCCCAAAGCAGAAAAAAAAATTAAATAAATAAATAAAGACCTCCTTTTCTTGCAAGAGAGATCATTTTTTATTTCACGGTCCACCCAATTTCTTGATATTTTCAGATAAGAAATGAATTAAAGTTTTGTGATTGTTTACGAAAATTCTCAAGCTAGTTGCCCTCTTTAATGCCCTGTCGCCAAATCTCTTGTGATTAAGTCACTCACATTGAGGTTGCCACATTTTACACAACTGACGTTAATTGTTAATTGTTGGAGGGAATGACGCTGATCACAACAATATTTTGTCATCATTTAACTCAGTTGGAATCACCAGTAATTTTACTGAATCTAGGAGGTATCTTTGACTCTAGCATGTCATTTAAAGTGCATACTACAAAGTTGTCCAAATCATGTTTCTTCCATCTTAAAAATGTTGGGAAATTAAGGCGCTTTCTAAGTAAACAGGATTCTGAGAAATTAATGAATGCATTTTATAGTAGGATTGACTACTGCAATGCGGTGTTCACTTGATGTTCAAACTGTTCTTTATACAGCCTCCAGTTAATCCGAAATGCGGCTGCAAGAATTATTACAAGAACAAGAAAGTATGAACACATAACTCCAGTTCTTAAATCCTTACACTGGCTCCCAGTCAAGTTTAGGGCAGATTTCAAAATCCTCCTTTTAACATATAAAGCATTAAATGGCCAAGGTCCGGCTTACTTGTATGAACTTATCATGACTTACAAACCAGAGCGCACATTAAGATCTCAAGATGCCGGTCTGCTTATGATTCCAAGGATTAATAAAATAACAGTGGGAGGTCGAGCTTTTAGTTACAGGGCCCCTAGACTGTGGAATGGTCTGCCTGCTACTATAAGAGATGCCCCTTTGGTCTCAGCTTTTAAATCCCACCTGAAGACTCACTACTTCAGCTTAGCATACCCTGACTAGAGCTGCTGATTAACTGTACAGACTGCATCCCTGTTGTCAGTCACTAGCACTAAAACATAAGTAACATGATAGTTAGAATTGGATACTAACTCTCACCTATTCTGTTGCTCTTCTTGGTACTCTAAGTGGCACTTGGTGCCACGGCCCACCTGTCAAGCTGTTTTGCCTGCCTAAGGTAAAGTCATCCCTGATGGAGGATCGCAGGAATCGTCAGGTAGAGGGGTCCTTTCATCAGATTGGCTGGCCAAACAATGTTTTAGCTGTGGAATGGCCAAATTGGGAAGGCAGCTTGATGGCTGAGGTCTCCAGGACTCTAAACAAATCCAAATCATATTATGGGATATCATCTACTGTTAAATTCTGCTCCGTACTTGTAAAATTTTAATTTTTATACTGAATTGAGGATTTGTTCTGTTCTGTGTATTGTATTGTATTGACCCCCTTTCTTTTTGACATCCACTGCACGCCCAACCTACCTAGAAAGGGGTCTCTTTTTGAACTGCCTTTCCCAAGGTTTCTTCCATTTTTTCCCTACAAGGGTTTTTTGGGAGTTTTTCCTTGTCTTCTTAGAGAGTCAAGGCTGGGGGGCTGTCAAGATGCAGGGCCTGTTAAAGCCTTTTGCGGCACTTCGTGTGTGATTTTGGGCTATACAAAAATAAATTGTATTGTATTGTCAGCACATGGATGCAAATCCCAAGACCTGAGAGTGTTAGGTTGAGTTTCTTGACAGAGTGACTCTGACGTTCATTCACACACGATTTCCACTCACTAATTCAATAATAAATTTTTAAAAAAATCCTTGTGTGGGAAAGTCATTACTGAGCTCCTCTGTAAGAAGAAGATGAAGATAAAACCTGGAAAGTCATCACTGCTGCTTTCTGGTCAAGCTCTAAGTATCCTTCAGGTATTCTTAGATATCTGCCACAGGATGAAGGCTGACTCTGATATCAAAGACAGCAAGTAGAAGTGTTTGACGACTCCGAAAATGCAGTCATTGATGGGGAATATAAGCATTTAAGTATTAGTAAGTATTATAATGCATATGATATTATAAACAATAGTGTATAGCACAAATTATAAGACTATAAGTTTGTTTGCTTTTCTATTCATTTTTTATTTGAACTTTTGTATATTTGCAGAAGCAACTAGGTTCAAACACAAACAAGAGGGAGTGCTTTGAGTGTTTTGAGAATGGTCCCTCGGCCCTGTGATGTCAGTAAGGACCCTGTGGCTGGAGGTGTGAAGTGATGGAGAGTCTTCACACGGTGCAATGTGTGTGTGTAAATGTAGTAAATAAATACATGCATTTTTAACGTTAGACTAAAAAACCCTAATATTATAAATTAACAAGTGTATAACTTCAATAACAAAAAATAATTTATTATTTCTACATTTGTACGTTAGTGGAAATCTCCTTAAAAGTAATAACATTGCATATGCATTTAACCACTTACTATCTAAAAGAATGATAGCACATATACTATAATATTTCCATCTCATAATCTTTAAAACTTGCCTCGCTAAGTTTGATGATTTAATATAATTTCATGCTGCCTCGCAGTTGGGAGACCTGGGGACCCGGGTTCGTTTCCCGGGCCCTCCCTGCGTGGAGTTTGCATGTTCTCCCCGTGTCTGCGTGGGTTTCCTCCGGGCGCTCCGGTTTCCTCCCACAGTCCAAAGACATGCTGGTTAGGTGGATTGGCGATTCTAAATTGGCCCTAGTGCGTGCTTGGTGTGTGGGTGTGTTTGTGTGTGTCCTGCGGTGGGTTGGCACCCTACCCAGGATTGGTTCCTGCCTTGTGCCCTGTGTTGGCTGGGATTGGCTCCAGCAGACCCCCGTGACCCTGTGTTTGGATTCAGCGGGTTGGAAAATGGACGGATGGATGGATGAATATAATTTCATAACAAGCGTTAAAGAAATGATTGGCAAATGCTGCCACAGATGCTATGTAAAGAAAGAAAAGTCATGTGGCAGACCCCTCTGTAGCTGTACCAGCCTTCAGGGCCCAAACAACGTTATCCCAATTGCAATCCATTTAAAGTAAGATTTTTAAATATTGTCTCTATTGTAGCAGCCATTGTTGCTCTGAAGATGGCTGATTCACAACAGCTTGTCTTGGGAAGGTCAGATGATTCTGGGGTCCTGTGGTCTGGTGCAGGCACAGAGGGCTCTGCCTCTGAAAGTTTACTGCCACCCTCAATTATTTTTTTTGTACAGCATTTGACAATCATTTCTTAAGTGCACGTTACAAAAATATTGCAAACTTAACAAGAAAAGCTTTATACTATATCACTCTATGATGGATATATTATACGATATGTATTTTAATTGTGTTATCACCTCCCAGAAATAATATGGTTTATTTAACAAGGGAGTGCTTTTAGATGTTAGCTTTTAAACATATACACAATGTAACTGCTACAGTACAAATGTAGGACTAATAAATGACCATTTGTTATTGAAGTTGTGCACTCATTAATTTAAGATATTTGGCCATTTTTAGCACAATGTGGCCACATTTATGTATTTATGCTCAGCACCTATATTTGTCTTTATAAGCACACATCGGCCTGCGCCAAGAATCTCCACCTCACACCTCCAGCCAAAGGCCCCTGAATGACACCACAGGAACCTGTGGCTGGGGCAGCCACAAAAGGGTTTGCTGCTGGAGGTCTGCAGCAAGACCCTGCTGATTTGTGTTTGCTGCTTAAGGCAGTCAAGCAAAAGGTCAAGAACCACACAGACTGTTATAATTGTCATTTCTGGACTTTCCGCAGCTAGGACATGGCACTCAAACCATTGGGCACACTGCTGCACATGCAAGTAATGAAGATATTAACTAATTGGATGCCTTTGGGCATGAACACCACTTTAACATGTACTGATTACGGCCAGTCAAAATGATATTGGACAGACAGTAATGCTAGGAGTGTTCATCTTGTACCCCCAAAAAACTGTAGAACATCAGCAGTGTCAAGTAACAATAGGAAGAGGGAAGAACAGAGAAGAGTGGGGCTCAGGCCATCATCCACATACAAGAACTAAACTCACTTGCACATTCGTCAGGTTGTATGGTGTGATTGTTGCATTCATTTGCTTTGCTTCTGCCATATTAAGAATGTTAAATCTATAATGAGTGAGTAAAACGCCTGAGCCTGCTCCCCTGGTTCTCTTGTTGTGCTGTCTTGCCACCCGGGGTGTAGAGAAATGGGGAACACAGAGTCACAGTACCAGTCAACCCTGGGTGAAGCCAGACCATAGTCTCATGTGAAAGTTCATTGCCGCTATGTCTGTCCTGTGACAGGAGGACAAGACCCAACGTGGAGGACATACAGTATACGTGGGTCTAATAATAAAGAATCAGAGAGTGGGAATAAACCAAACTACTGTATGTTTTAGGACAGGTTCAGGCCAAAACCCCTGCATGATGAAACACTCATTCTCATGTCATTTGTAATCTATCCAGAGTACATTTGGTACTGTCAAGAGATGGTTTCATGCAGCTCCACAGCCTAAACTTCTCACAATCAAAGTGGGTGCAGAAATGCATCAGGTTTATCTAGGGAAGAAAATGTGGGCCCAGTTGGATGAGACTTTGGTTTTAATTTGTCACCATCTAAATTCTGAGGCCCATTTTATGTGCAACACCTCAGCTGCTGCAGGCAATTTTGAGCTCCTTTTACGACCCTGAACTAGATTAAGAAGATCTGAGAATATATGTTTGAATATACAACTTGAACATATGCTTTAAAGATAATTGTGTTTTTTTTTCATATTTTTATGAGTGCATGAGTATATTTTCAAATGTTAAAAAAGGAACATTGAGTCTGTAATTAAAGTGAAAGCCTCTTCTTTAAAAATCCTATTGAGTTCACATCAGCTCTATCAATGTACAGATAACATACTTACTGCTATAATCTTATACTGTAAGGGATTTCTATCTCTAAATCCTTCTTATGCTATAATTATGCACTTCCTTTTATGTCCTCCATCTCAGTGTCCTGTGGGATAAACTCAAACTGCTCACTCGAAGCAAATTCCTCACATTTTCATATTAGCTTCTTGGACTTACGCCTGCAAAGATCAAGCCGCTTTATTTTCACTTTCCTAGATATTGAGTAAACGTGAAGGGTACAGAAGTTTGGGTTTATGGCTACACACATTGACCATAGGGGGTCAGCTACTGACAGCACACCAGGTAACGTACCAGCATGGATCTTAGTAAGAGCAAACGTTTGATTGAATTCTTGGCTGAAAACCAACTATCCCGATGTGCCCTGCATGTCTACACACAAGTGGAAAAAGACTAAAGAATGAAAATACTCAAAACGGGCCTATTTAGAGAAAAGAGCCAAAGTCAATCAAAATGAACTTTTGTGGAGTTTAAGGAGAGAGAAGAGATTTCTCATCACAGCATGAGTAATAAAGTGAAGACATCGTGTTAGTGCATTATTATTCATACAGTATTTATCCAAACTAGATGAGATTGTACTGCTGTCAAAGTATAAACACTAAAGCATGTTGATGCTACCCATTCTGTTAGTAGTACAGTATATTGTCCAGCATAATGTACAAATATGCTTACTTTCAATTTGCATTTGAGGCCTAATTAGTGTTTGTATAAATGCGTGATTGCACGACCGCAAGGAGTTAATAAGGTAGTTGGAGCAAGTCGCACCTGCACGTGTGGGTGCGCTCATTCTCAATTGCTTCACTGGATTCCTGCGGCGTGTGATTAAGGCGCTGAGGCCACGGTGGTGCGGGGAGATGGGGATATATATACTGGTCGACATCAGGAAAGGGGATAAATGGATAAATGAAAAAAAAAAGGAGGTTAAAGGATGTGAAAGAGCCGTCTTAGCAGCTTAGCAGCTACGATCTGGCCGCCTGTAAGGAGGAGGCAGCACGAGTTGGGGCCCTGCAAAGAAGCTTTAGGTTGTGGCGCTTTAGGGCTAGTTCACACCACTGAATGTTCTGTTGGAGTGGGGTGAGCAAGGCAGGTGTCCTTCCAAGGGATCTGAGGAGCGATTGTGTGAGTGTGAAGGATGAAGGGAGGAGAGCCGACCTCGGACGGTCTGGCAGTCATGTCCTAATGGAAGTCAAGACAGAGGTCAGCCGAAAGGAGCTCGTGGCTGTTGGGTCTTCGCCGGCTGCAGGAGCAATGAGTGAGCCGGGGAGAATGAGAGACGGAGCTGGGCTGTGATTGTACTAAGAGAGACTGCATTTTAACCTCGGATTTTAATGGATTTATTTATTGATGGTTTTTATTCCCACTGGACACTTGTTTTTATGGATTATTTATTGAACCAGATGCACTGCACTTTTGTTTGGACACTGTTTTGTTGATTTTAAAATAAAAGCACTTTTGCACTTTTTGGAAATACCCCCTGACTTCATTAGAGAATTGTCCTCATATGTCAGCTTATCTCGGTAACATTACCAACAGTGTTGGGTTCAGAGCTCCCCAAAGTTGGATGGGAGCGTGGAGCTGGACCTGCATCATAACACACGGCAATTACCCGAAGTACAAACACAACACACGATTGGTTTAGGGACAACTTTGTCCATGTCCTTCAGTGGCCCATTGTACATCTCTGAGAAACCTGAAAATAGCTGTATGCCCATGGTTTCCATCCAGAGCTTGAGAAGATCTGCAGAGAAGAATGGCAGAAAATCCCCAAACTAGGTGTGTGGAGCTTGTGGTGTCATACCCAAGAAGACTCCAGACCGTAATCACTGCCAAAGGGGCTTCAGCTCAGTCCCGAGTAAAGACTCTGAGTACTTATGTCAATGTCATATTTCAGTCTTTTATTTTTAATAAATTTGCAAAAAAATTATTAAAACCTTGTTTTCATTTTCTCATTCTGGGGAACGTAGTGTTGCTTGTTGTGAGGGAATAATTTTAGCACAAGGCTGCAACATAGTAAAATGTGAAAAAAGTGATGGAGTTTGAATACTTACTGAGTCCACCAGAGGAAGTGTCCTGACTCTGTAAACGGATGCAGTGATTGCCTCAGAAGTGACTCCCGGTGGGGTATAAAGCTGCTTCAGCGATGGTATCTAGGGGAGATTGTGTGAAGTAAGACCACTGCATTGGAAAGGAGGGAGGAAATTTGTGGTTGGAAATGACAGAGAGGCAAAGGGCACAAGGGTCTTGTAATACTGTTGGCTTGTTTTCTCCTCTTTTATGCTGTTTGTTATAATCAATAACCCCACTAAATATTAACATTAATAATAATATATTACAGATGTGGACAAATTTGATGGTACCCCTCCACAGAAAGAGAAGAACCCACAAATGTCTCTGAAATAACTTGAAATTGGCAAAACCAATTGGCACCCATCATTGTTTATTTGGATTTAACAAAAATCAGACTTTGCTTCAGAGTTTTGATTCAACAGAATATTTCAAAGAAGAACACATGAAATATGAATCTAATATTTTGTTGCAGAATCACTGTAACAAGTGATTCCTGAAGCTCTCAATGAGACCCCTGCACCTGTCAACAGGTAGTTTGGCCCACTCTTCCTGAGCAAACTGCTCCAACTGTGTCAGGTTTCAAGGGGGCCTTCTCCAGGCTACATGTTTCAGTTCTTTTCACAGATGTTTGGTAGGATTCAGACCAGGGCTCATTGAAGCCCACTTCAGAAAAGTCCAAAGTTTTCTTCTTAGCTCTTCTTGGGTGCCTTTACATAGATAGACAGATACTTTATCAGTATGCTGCTGCTGGAGGATGTGAATTTCCCCTTGGGATTAATAAAGAACAATGTTAAAGAGTGCTAACAATGCCGATAACAATGCAGGCATACATACAGACAATAACTTTGTATAATTTTAACGTTTACCCCCCCCCCCCCCCCCGGGTGGAGTTGAAGAGTGTTTTGGGTCATTATTCTGTTGGATCTGCAACTGAGACAGAGCTTTCTGACACTGGGCTGTATGTTTTGCTTCAGAATGTCTGGATAGTTTCAAGATGTCATTGTTCCCTGCACAGACTCAGGAGCCCCAAAACTTAACTGAGCCTCCTTCATGTTTCACAGTAGGTATGGCATTCTTTCATTTAAATGCTTCAATTTTTTTATTTGTGGACATAGAGCTGATGTGTCTTGCCAAAACACTCCAGTTTTTTCTCACCTGTCCAAAGCGCATTCTCCAAAAAGCATTGTGACTTATCAATATGCATTTTAGCAAATTCCAGTCTGACATTTTGACTTTTTCTTTCAGCAGTGGAGTCCCCCTTGGTCTTCTTCCATTGAGTCCCCAGTCACTTAAAAAGTGACGGATGGTGCCATCAGAAACTGATGGAACAAACCTTGGAGTTCAACTTGTATCTCTTTGGAAGTTGTCCTTAGCTTTTTATCTACCATTCTCATTTCCTTCTGGCCATTCCGGGGTCAGTTTTCCTCCTCTTGGGGTCGTGTCCATGGAGGTTGTCTTCAGTCCCATGGACCTTAAACTTCTTAATATTTGCAACTGTTGTCATGGGATCATCAAGCTGCTTGGAGAGATGGCCTTTGTTTTGAACCTGCTTGTCTATCATTTCCTTTCTGTACTCCTCAGACAACTCTCTCCTTTGCTTTCTCTGGTCCATATTCAGTGTGGGACACATGATGACACCAAACACTTCAATAGCCTGCGTGACTGATTGCACCATTGGAAAAATTGGATACTAAATAAAGGAAACTGCTAGTTTGAAAAATCACTCTAATCCTATTATTACTCATGATCTTTTCTAGGGGTACCAACAAATGTGTCCAGGCCATTTTAGAATATCTTTATAGAATAAGCTATACGTGATCACTTCACTCGATGACATATCAAAGGCAAGCAGGTACACATGGGACAACTGCTTTTCCTGTAATCACTTTTCGGGAGGCACACAGCACTCTTTCAATGAGCTATCCACGTCTGTATAAAATTATAAGGTGGAGGACATAACAGGAATGCCCCACAGTTACTTTAAATAAAATCGAATGGACTTGCCTGGCATTCCCACAACATCTAAGCGTCTGTTTCATCTGACTTGTCGCGCTATCTCCATGTTAATACTGTAAAAATAAAAAGCACAAAACCTATAACAGAAAGACTTTAATTTCCAGACAACGTGCTATTAATACTAAACATGAAATACATGGAGACAGATTAAAAACACTCAAGAAGGCTTATAAGTCATAAAGCCACAGCTCAGTTAATTCCCGTTCCCCTCTTTGGACGCTGCCGGTGATCTGATTTTAAACTCTTTGCACTGTAAGGACAAATTCATAAATGAAATACAGCTACAAAAACACCTGATTATCGGCCGCCTTGTCTTCGCTTTGTGAGATTACTACTCTTCTTCATGTGTATACAAAGTTAACTTGAAAAGTTTTGAAATAATGCAGAATCCTTGATATTTGTCCCTGTTTTATTTTTCAGTGTTGTATGAGCTGAAAAGCTGCTGCCTTTTTAGCTTGAACTGACACCATATCATGAGATTGTCGAACCCAGTTAGTCCAGTTCATGGGCAGAGGGCCCAGAGTCTTTCCCAGTAGCCTCCAGTGGACAGGGTGGCTGTCCGCCACTTTGCTCGCTCGAAACAGCTGAAGTCAGACTGAATCCCCTCAAGATATTTTGGAACTCTGCTGATGTTATATGACTTTATTAGAAACAATTTTTTTGACTTCAGCAGATTAAAAATGAGATTAAATCTTCTTCCACGGAAAGGTACTAAATGTGACATGTTAACCTACATACTTAAAAAGGCAATAAACGCTCACCAAAAAAAAGGTTCTGAGTCCACGTTTACCGCATTTTTTGAATTATGATGATGTCATCAATGCTCATGCCAAAACTATTATATTTTATAAACAAAACATTTTAAACCACAGCAAGCTAGCCTTATATTGGCATGTCTGCACAAAACACATTTATGCGGTATGTTGAATAAATTAAAGCGGACAGATCTTGAAACCAGAAGGGAACAGTATTGGCACACCAGTTTGCTCAAGTTAAAAAAAAGGAAAAAAAAATCTAACTGCTTATTATCCAAATAAACATGGGATATAGTCTGAACCTAAATATAACATAAAACCATAATTCAAGACACTATTTATGCATTTGGCCCTACAGACTTGGACGTGTTTCAGCAAAAAAAAAAAAACTCCCTTAAGAAACATCATTTATTTAATAAACTGCACATATTTTATACATTTTGAGATGCAGTGAACAGCGGATGGGGCAGGCTGCCTATGTGGGTATTGGGTCATTTGCTAAAATGAAGATTTAACTGGAAGACTCTGAGCACTTAATGACATTTTGGTTTTAAACTAATTTAATAAGAAAGGTTCAACATGCCTGCTTTAAGCCCAACCTTGAAATCTGCCATAAATAAAATTTGAGTTGAGCTTTTTATTATGGCAAGAAAGGAAACCACTTTTTTTCTCTAAAGGAAAGAAATAAGGCACAAACACTAAAAGTATTATTTTATCCCTAAATATAAATACATAACAGAATGTCTAATTCAAAACAATTGAAAATTGTGAAGCTCTCATTCTTGAAATATTTCTTCACTTTTCTCCATATTGTATTTGGAAGCATTTCTGCTGTGGTAAGTACTCACTTTTGGAGTGAGCCACTTTCCTTCATTTATTTATCAGATTAATTTGGGTTGTCGGACGCAGTCATAAACTACATGCAGTGCCATTTAAATTTTTTGTATTATTTTATTTTATTTAAAAAAAATAAAACACGTCCAAAACACACATTCCAATCACATAAAAACACAAACACAATAGTGTGCTCTGAAGAGAATCCATGAAGCTGAAATTCAGTGCCCACCCAAAAATTCCTCCCCTTTTGGTTTGATGGATTTTTTTTGTCCCACAGAATTGTGTGTTTTGTTCTCTTAAATAAAATACATTTCCAAAATGTGGACTTGTTTTATTGATAAAGATAATTTCATGATTTCTGCACTATTTCATTTGCCTGTGTTAATTGCATTTTCAGTGTTATCATATGCAGATTGCAAATGCTCATTCATTTTTGATATTCCCAATGAATGTCTGCCACCTACCAACATCCATCCATCCATTATCCAACCCGCTATGTCCTAACTACAGGGTCACGGGGGTCTGCTGGAGCCAATACCAGCCAACACAGGGCACAAGGCAGGAAACAAACCCCGGGCAGGGCGCCAGCCCACCGCAGACCTACCAACATAATCAACTGAATTCATTCTAGCATCACCCATCCCTGAGAAACATTGCAATTCTGTACCCAAATCAAGATCAGCTTCAGATCAGACGACATGACTACAGAATCGGTGAGAGTCTTTTGCTGCCCTCGTACCCACTAACATGAGATTTTGTTGTGGGCTAAATGAACTCTTTGCCTTTTTTTTTAAGCTGTCCTTTCCTGCTCACGTCCACTGACTTCCACAGCATATTCTGTGATTACTCCATTTCTGTGGTGTGGTCCCATTGGCTTGAGTACGAGTGGTACATGCGACTAGCTGAGTTCTGTACACAGGCACTGAGGTGTAGCACTGCACAGTAAAAGGGGCAGACAGGGTCCTGGTAAACGTTTAGCTTTTCTGATTTCGATCAGTTAGCTGGATGTCATTTTCCTGACATGATTCCTCAGTGCTTTACTTGGTTTTGGTTTGCGCTTTGTTTTTGTCAGCTTGGCTCTTCATTGTGGCTCGTTCCTGTCACATTTAGCCAGTGTATTGCTGTTGCATCCTATTTTTTAGCACTGTGGGGTTTTCTAAGAATACATAAGTCTGAGAAGTGTTTGCATTTCACTGGCAAGTGAAGCGAGTCCTTGCGGGCTCATGGTGGGCTCCTGTGTAGATTAGTTCTAGGGTCTCTTACTTGAAATGCACTTTTGTAATTTCTTCCATCACAGCAAAAAGATCTCAACAACACATCCGTTTCTTATTTATATCATCTCAAGTGAGTTGTGCTCACACAGCGCTTTAACTCAACAGTTACAAATAACATCACCCAGGTAGTGCCATTACCGTCTGCACAAGGACCCCAGGTGTGAACACAGAGTCTGTGTAATGTCTGCACTAAATGATCACAGGCGGAATTGAGAATGGAATCAGGACACACCAGCTGCTGAAAAATTCCAGCCAAGGAATGAGAAATCAAATTTATAGTAAAGCGGTGCAGAAAGACCAGTAAAGTGCTTAGTTACACAGCCAAATTATAAACCAAAAATGTAGTCAAAATATAGAAATAGTTCATAGCCAGCAATCAATTATTAATCTCAAAGAAAAGCGCATAAGGTTTTAGGTCGAATCCATAAACTTGGACAACACTGACTTTTTGTGGTATAGCAGGTCCACAGCTTAGAAGAAAAGGACAGTTTTTAATAAATAATCGACGCACTCGTGGCTTAAAGAGGGGGTATGGTAGTGTGGCTGGAGCAGTTCTCAGACGCAATTTAGTGTGGCGTTTCCTCGCTTAAGTGCACAGGTGAGGAATCGTCTGCATCCGTAATTGATGCCGGGAAAAGCTAATCGCCGCACCTGTGTCACATCTCCATTATATATAGGGGAAGCGTGAGTACAGATGGGAGAGGAAAGAAGATCGAAAGAAAGAATGGAGGTTAGAGGAGGAAGAAGATGCTGGGAGTAAAGGAGCCGGTGTGAGCGAACGAGACCAGGCTTGCTGTAATAAGGAATGGCATCTGGGAAGGGAGCCCTAGTAGAGTGTTTGGCCGGCACTCGGGGCAGAAAGTAGTGGTCGCTCCTGCTGAGCACTTGAGAGGAGCAGAAATGACCGGAATGCGGTTGACTCACCACATAAGGCCGAGGAAGGGAGTTGGTGTAGGAGGCTTGGGGGGTTAAAGTTCCAGCGTGAACACCCTGGCCACTCGGGGGAACCCAAGTCTCGGTCTGGCGGAGACCTATGGAGCCAGGGACTGAAAGGCTTCCAGACCAGAAGTAGCAGAAGGTCAGCTGCAGGTAGGGCGATTCCCCTGGTGTATGGCCTGGATGGGAGAAGCAGGGGAGCCACCACCTAAAGAAGGCACTGGGTTTTAAAAGAGGATTGTTTCCAGCCCTTATTACTGTTTTAACCTTGTTTTTAATGGATTTATTTATTTTGGATTTTAACCTCCACATTTCCACATGTTTTTGTGGATTATTTATTTATTGACGTTTTGATGCACTGCACTATTTATTTGGACACTGTTGTTTTTGGTTTGACTGTTTTTTAAAATCAAAGCACTTCTGCACTTTGCACCTTTCCCCTTGCTTCGTTGTGGTGTCCTCATTGTTCAGCTCATCCAGTTACATTACCGACGGTGTCGGGTTCAAGATCTCCCAAAAGGGAGATGGGAGCATGGAGCTGAACTGGCATCATCACACTTTTATATTTTCAAGCCGGGGATGTCACATGACATACACTTTGGGTTGACCTTACCTAGCAACAGCATGGCAATTGCCAAGTGTTTTATCATGAAAAAGTGCCCATGAAATTATTAGCCTAGCTTTAAATGTATATTTGCTTCTGAAATCCACATTAACAAACCTCAGCCAAGGCCAGAAGCCTATACCCTTCAGCTTACGCTACCTTTGAAAGGATTCTGAACACTTATGCATAACATGGACTGGCTACCCTCGAAAGGCTGGCAGAAAATACTCAATTAGAGGCCAGGAGAGCCTGTTACCACCACGCTACCTTCTAGATCTCCTTCTCTGAAACGGTTTGATCTGAACAAACGCAACTCGCTGTATTAACACTTATCATTTGAGGTATAATCGCTAATGTCAGTAAAGAGGGCACTTTCAGTGGGATAATACCCACACATTCTTCCATTTTAAACTTGCACTTATTTGCAGAGAAACAAGGCAAAAGAAATACTAGAAGTCAAAAAAGAAGAAAACACGCAACCTGAAGGATTCAATTTAATGTCCATACAGCATATTTTGCATCAGTAAAATCAAGGGAGACATCCATGTACAATGTGAGACCTTTCTTCTTTATCCAGCTAAAGTGTTTTTTAAAGGTACAAGCCTTTGTGCAGCCTTTTTCCTCCTAATACTTGTTTTCATTGGGGAATATTCTCATGTAAGTGGCACTGTTACTACTGTCTCGCTCTGTGTCTCCTATACCCTCTCTTTCATGTGCCAAACACTGTGTCTCACCTTCTCATGTCACAACTATACTCTCAAAACCATTTCTCACATACGACGCCTTGGTAGCTGATTATGCAAAATCAGCCTAAATTGGACAGCTGATAAGTTTCCATGCTTTGGTTACTTGTCATTTAGCTTACTATGAGAAACACGTTGGTTAAAAGCCCCAAGCGCCTACAAGCAAATATAGGCTGCTTAGTTTATATGAGCTTATACATATAGTAGATAAAGTAATGACTCTTTTTAACATTCACTTTTACATTTCCATGTTCTCCCAGGGTTCTTCCATCTTATTTGCATATTTCCCAGAATTCTTTGTTTCCTGAAAAACACATTGTTATTGTTATCCCAATCATGCCGATCAAACATTCTTTCCAAAAGGCTCCTGCTTTGAATACACATTCATTTTTTTTGGTGATCGATTTTTGACAAGCTTTCCTTAATGAGCTCTACAATAAGTCTCGTTTACACAGTTCACTCATTGAAAAGCCAGACAAATATCTAAGTAATCCTATAATAAGAATACACACATACTAAATATGGGCGGCACGGTGGCGCAGTGGTAGCGCTGCTGCCTCGCAGTTGGGAGACCTGGGGACCCGGGTTCGCTTCCCGGGTCCTCCCTGCGTGGAGTTTGCATGTTCTCCCCGTGTCTGCGTGGGTTTCCTCCGGGCGCGCCGGTTTCCTCCCACAGTCCAAAGACATGCAGGTTAGGTGGATTGGCGATTCTAAATTGGCCCTAGTGTGTGCTTGGTGTGTGGGTGTGTTTGTGTGTGTCCTGCGGTGGGTTGGCACCCTGCCCAGGATTGGTTCCCTGCCTTGTGCCCTGTGTTGGCTGGGATTGGCTCCAGCAGACCCCCGTGACCCTGTGTTCGGATTCAGCGGGTTGGAAAATGGATGGATGGACATACTAAATATTACGAGTTCTAATTATCAAATTGGAAAAGGCAACATAGTTTATCCCCATTAGATTAAACAAAAAGGTGTTAAGATGGCAGTGATCATAAAGCCTATGTCACATTAGATGGCTTTTCCAGCAATTATCAGTCATAGCCTTCATTTACATAATCTTAGCCAGTCGGCAGCACACTCCTGTGAAGACAATCGTCTAATATGACAAACCCAATGACAGAAACTAACAAAAAAAAACAAACAGGAGGGGTGGGCTCTTTATGTACCAAGGGTTCAGAGCCAAAAGTACAATGTGTAGAAGGTAATCCATCCATCCATTATCCAACCCGCTATATCCTAACTACAGGGTCACAGGGGTCTGCTGGAACCAATCTCAGCCAGCACAGGGCACAAGGCAGGAAACAAACCCCAGGCAGGGCGCCAGCCCACCACAGGGCACACACACAGACACACACACCCACACACACACTAGAGACAATTTAGGATCGCCAATGCACCTAACCTGCATGTCTTTGGACTGTGGGAGGAAACCCACGCAGACACGGGGAGAACATGCAAACTCCACGCAGGGAGGAGTAGAACGTAATGATGACGATTAAGGAATATGCATGTTTGGAACTTTAGAAATAGAAGAGGAATACGTCAGTCTGATGTCTCGTGTTTTAAGTATGAAAACAGAATGGAAAAAAGAAACGAACGGCAGAAACTGCATGTTGATTACTAGCTGCTGCTATTAGCACTTCATACATCACCGGCTCCATCCGGCATTGCGATTTTGCCAGTCAGAAAAATGGGCAAGCATGACTGTACTAGAAAATCGTCGCTCAGAAAAGTTGCATTTTCATGGTAGCTTTCGCTGTGCAAATAGTGCTCAGTAAATGGAGTGCAATTTTCAGTCATGTAATTGGACATGGGGCAGTGATGAGATCTGTGGCTGTGATCGACAAATCTGACATAGCCCCTGACGAAAAGTCTCGTAACGTAACATAAGCTTAAGAAAAACAAAAGAGTACTGCAGAAGAATGCCTTTCATTTTAATAATGTTAAAGACACATTGAAACCAAAAAATAAACTTAACCACTGTAAGGCTCGACTTCTAAAACCCCTCCAAACAATCTTTCAAATATTTTTAGAGTGCAAGGAACCATTTTAAAAAAAATTCAAACCGAAGGGAAGATCAGAACCATTTGTAGAGCCTGCAGCTTTTCTTGAGCTTTATGCTTTGCTTCATTTTTCCCTGCTATTCTGTAATTGTTCCTCTTTTAGTTAATTATTTTGTAATTGTCGTCCCCTGTTTAGTTTGATGTAATAGTTCTTGATTTGTGTAGCGCCTCCACCTAATACAGGTGTGCTGTCATTGGGGAGTCACCTGAGGCTGCACTGTCTTCATTGGGTTTCTTACTCTGTCGTTGGCAGCTGTTCTTTGAGATTCTCTTTCTTCAAGTGTTGATCAAATAAGATAAAAGGGAAGGTTATCTGAATTGTAATGTGGCTGTGGAGAATGTATGTTGTTTTCTGCTGTCTGAATTTGCTTTTTTTCTCCCATTAATTAGTTTTTTTCTTCCTATGAGATATTTTTTTCATTATACATTTGGCTTAATTTATTGAACTTCTATTAATCACAGAAAATATTCTTGGTTTGGTATTCTTTTGTTACAGAGGTTTTGTTTTCTATCCTTAAAATTCTCAATTTTCCTTGTCTGCCTTAATTATTTTTTAGGCCTTCAGTGATTTTTCATTGAACTAACCTTGATCTCTTTTTGGTTTTTGGGGCTACCCCGTTTTTTATCTCAGCTTAAGCACAAATCCCAGCATTTTCAAGCACTGAACACAAACTATTCTGAATAGGTGAGGTTTAGGAGGAGGATGGGGAATCAAAAGTTGTGACTGACCAGAGTAACTGTAGTAAAAAAAAAAAAAAAAAAACTCTTCACGTGCCAAGTGCTTCTTGCTTTAAGGGACTGGAAGCATTTTGTGATTATAATAATTAAAACAGATAGCAAGTCTGGCCTTTAATTATATTACCTGGTTGTTTCCTGACGTGAATGGTTCATTTTTAGGCCTGTAATCTTGTCTGCTTTTCGCACAACATGTTGGGGTGTATGATTTGGGTAAGCAGATACTGTATAGGATCCTATCAATGGCTATTCTATGAAATTGCACTTCTCAGGGTTGGTTAAGCACGCACATTTGCTCATTGCATCAGAGAAGTTACATTTTCATGGTAGCTTGGGCTGTGCACATAGTGCTCCAGTTTTCAATGATTGCACCCTGTTGATGGTGACAGTAGGAGGGGTGTCACTCTAAATGAAACATCATTTCCATTATCTAGGTCCAAATTGTAAAAAGTTCACCTACTAGACACCTCCAGGCACATATGACACAATGTTCACACCAATCAAAGATGTCTCATCAGCAAATGTTACCAGTTTTACAGTGAGAAGGATATAAAGGAGAGCAGGCAGAAAGCACCACTGAAGGGACTCGGTGCTCACAGTTTGGGACTTTCACTGACCACTATACCTGTATGGCACCTGTTCATCAAAATGTTAGAGACCCAGAGACATATGGTGTACTTCAATTCATACTGAAGGGTTTGCTTTGGAGAGTTTCACACATAATTGTATTAAATGCGGTACTAAAACCTACAAGCATAAGTACCCAAGGAGTAGAAATGTTAAAAGACAAAGTGAGGATCCAAGTTTACTACAAAAATGAAGCTGTGGTCAAAAGGAGAAACTGCAATATTGATTTTCAAATGATTTCATTATCACAGAGGTCAGTACCGCTTATTTGTCATCATTAATCCATCAAATGGTTTTCTTTTCGGGAACTGGGATAGCTGTGGATATTGTGAAACAGGCAGGAAGTTTACATTGAGCCAAGGACATATTGAAAATGTCTACAAAGTTAGGCATTATCTGTGCCAGCTGCTTTATGATATTCTTTATCCAGAACAACAGATGTGCACTATTATAGCCAAACGTTTCTATCCATCAGACCTACATAAGCTTGTTGAACATCCCAATCCAAAACCATGGGCATTAATATGGAGCCACTCCATCCTTTTTGTGGCTATAGCAGCCTCTACTCTTCTGGGAAGGCCATCCACATAAGTTTAGATTGTGCTGCACTCGGGTCCCAATCCAGGAGGTTTGTCGTGTGCTATCAGCACCTGCTCCCAACCTGTGGGAATCTGTGCCCAAAGAGCATTCGTGAGGTCAGGTACTCATGTCAGATGCAAACTCCTGGCTCACAATTGGCGTTCCAATTCATCCCAAAGGTGTTCAGTAGGTTTGAGGGCAGGGCTCTCAGCAGGCCACTCATGCTCCACAACACCAAACTCATCAAATCTTGTCTTTATGGACCTGGAATTGTGCAGGTTGCCTGTGCATTTATAGCCAGTAATTATCTGTATACATTTTTAGAGTCACAAGAGATAGGATGGAAGTTTGGGAGCCCTGATGGGAAAACCCTGTTTCTGGTTTACAGGAGTATTGGTTTGTTTTAGTTTTCTTTTTAGTAATATATGTGGGACTCTATATTATTTTTATGGCATTTAGAATAGTTTTAATGTTATTATGGTGATCATTTTGGTTGGATTTCTTTTACAGTCAGTGTTCGTAGAGATAATGTCTGTTATTAGTCATGTGTTCAAATGTATATAGTATATATAGTATAGTACAATGTATATAATAATATATATAGTAATATATGTGGGACTCTATATTATTTTTATGGCATTTAGAATAGTTTTAATGTTATTATGGTGATCATTTTGGTTGGATTTCTTTTACAGTCAGTGTTCGTAGAGATAATGTCTGTTATTAGTCATGTGTTCAAATGTATATAGTATATATAGTATAGTACAATGTATATAATAATATATATAGTAATATATGTGGGACTCTATATTATTTTTATGGCATTTAGAATAGTTTTAATGTTATTATGGTGATCATTTTGGTTAGATTTCTTTTACAGTCAGTGCTCGTAGTGACAATGTCTGTTACTAGTCATGTGTTCAAATGTTGTTGTGGAATTTGATAGCATTATCTCTATCACTATCTCTTTTAAGATGCTGGAGCAGTAATATTCATATCCGCAAATTGCATCAAACTATGAATATTTTTTGCATACAAGGTAGGGAAATGGCGGCACGGTGGCGCAGTGGGTAGCGCTGCTGCCTCGCAGTTGGGAGATCTGGGGACCTGGGTTCGATTCCCGGGTCCTCCCTGCGTGGAGTTTGCATGTTCTCCCCGTGTCTGCGTGGGTTTCCTCCGGGCACTCCGGTTTCCTCCCACATTCCAAAAACATGCAGGTTAGGTGGATTGGCGATTCTAAATTGGCCCTAGTGTGTGCTTGGTGTGTGGGTGTGTTTGTGTGTGTCCTGCGGTGGGTTGGCACCCTGCCCAGGATTGTTTCCTGCCTTGTGCCCTGTGTTGGCTGGGATTGGCTCCAGCAGACCCCCGTGACCCTGTGTTCGGATTCAGCGGGTTGGACAATGGATGGATGGAGGTAGGGAAATGCATTTTAGACCAGGAATCAAAGAATCTTATGTCACGGATTAGTGGAATTTCACTTTGCGGTTTTAACAATCCCTTTTTTTCTAACCTTTTCTGGTACTTGATCTCTTCTGAATGTTTGTTCTTTGTATTTTTCTATTTTAATAGGCACTTTTATTTTCCTCTCATCCTTTTAAAGTGGTAAACATCCATTTGAAAACTGCAATACGGTGTTGAGTGAAAAGTGATGGAGAAAGTGCTTCTGCAGGTGTACTAGTACAGCCATCTACACCAGTCTCGTTTTGTAGATGTGCAGTCTGGACATTTGATGTTAGTGAGTTTATATGTCCGGAGGCAGTAAAGGGGCAGTTGTTAAGGCAGAGACTGGGCCTGCCTTGTTGTCCTCTTCTGGGTCCGTGACTAAGTCTGGTGAAATCTAAGAGTTGAGTGTTCACTCTGGCTCATGTTTGTCAGGAATTAAATGATTCTTTTGTTTGTTTGCCACATATTTTTACTGTTTACATGTGCACGGTGACGTGGCTATGATATGGTGATTGTCTTTATTAAGGCTGAACTGCATTCACTTCAGAGGTTTGTTTTCAAAAAATAATAACCCAGAACAGGACTTCTAGATACTTGAGCAATTTCTTTTCTAGTTTTATAGAGTTTTGCTTCTTGCCTGTCTTCTGCTCATCTGTATATTTTGCCCTTTGCTTGTAGCTGCTACTTGTGCTTACTTCAATGACAACCTGCTATGCTTTGCATTTATTCTTTGTCTTTAAAAATATCTGTTGGGCTGATTCTTCTACTTTAAAAGACACAACAACAGTCAATACGCTTCTGTGACATGTCAGGTCACTTCCAGAGTGCCAAAAATTCCAGTTTCAGGAATGGGTTCATTTAAGTTTTGGAGCCACTATTCCTTCTGGCGGAGACCACCAAGTATATCCCATAAAGAATTGGACTGCTTAAGACACTAAAGCAGATGTACTCTGTCACACACGTGCGAGTAGGAGGCAGTCAAAGAGCCTAAAGGTGAGTGAACTATCGCGAGATATGGGTGTCATGTGGTACTTACCTGGATCTCTTCTTTCTACAGAAAACCCGAAGAAAAATAATGGCCTCCACTTCCAGGCATCAAAATGACCGCGACTACATCACTTCCGGCCATCATCAACAACATCACTTCCGACTCACTTCAATGACGTTACTTCCGGTTCCTGTTCATAACATCACTTCATGCCAATCACTTCCTTTTCCCATAATCCTGTCTGTATTTAAACGATCATTTCACAAAGTAAAACTGTCAATTGTATTTTCAATCTTGAAGACTTTTGATCTTTTTTTTCTTATATATTGTCTTAGGGCAATATACGGGGACGGTCCCCAAACCTTTTTTCTTGTCTTTTGACTTGTTTTCTCAGGTTTATCCCACAATTGGCGTAGCCGGCAGGATTTGTTCTAAAAGATGACTGAAGAACAAGACCTGAACACCGTACTGTCCTCTATAATGGGCGAACTCTGTACTCGGTCATTACCGACACAATTGACAAAATTAACTGAAGATGATGATATAGAAACATATTTTTTGGTTTTTGAGGGTACCGCTAAGCGGAATGCCTGGCCGAGGTCGGAATGGGCGTACCTACTGGCTCCCTACCTGAAGGGGGCGGCGCAGAGAGCCTATTATGATTTAACCGAGGAGCAGGCCGCCGATTATGATGCTCTAAAGCTTGAAGTGTTCAAGCGCTACGGCATATCTGCGGAACAGCAGGCGAATGAATGGAGGGAGTGGCAGTTTGACCCCGAGAGGCCATTGAGAACCCAGGATTTTGAAGCTTGGGGCAAAGTATGTTGCTGGTTACGACCAGATATTAATAGCTCCTATAAGATGGCCGAGCTACTGGCATGTGAAACATTCGTGCATGCCCTCCCCGATCAGATCGCCCAGCAAGTCCGTAAACATAACTTTGAGGACATGGACACATTAATCAAGATTGCGGAGCATCACTGGGCGGCTTGTAAATCGGGGTGATCAGAATGGTTTTCTCGTCGCACCCAGCAGGCACATGGGGCAGCCCCTGAGTTCACCCGGCAACCTCCCGTGCCTACCGTCCATAAACAAGATAAACCATTCAACCCCCCGCGCTGTTTCAAGTGTGGGGAGCTTGGACATCTGTCCCCTAACTGTACTTCGGAGCCATTGGATTGCTCTTTGGTAAAGGGGGAAAGGTATTGTGCCACAGTGACTAACCCTTTATCTCTCCCATATACAGGTGCAGTTATTATAAATGGTAGGAAAGTAAGGGCGATGTTTGATTCGTTTTCGTTTTACCGCAACAATGGACTAAAGTAAAAACTAGTCTGAAATGTATTCATAGGGACATCCGGTACTACAAAACAGCCCGATATGTGGTTTCAGTGAATCACAAAGAAGTGGGAATGGCCATGGCTGTATTACCGGATCCCCCTTTTCCAGTCATATTGGGTAGAGATTGGAATAAAATCAACAGCGATAATAACATAACTGTACCTAATAAGAATTTAGGCTTAGTCATGGAGAATGATGCTCTGACTGCCTCCACGCCGTATCCCTCAGTAGCACGGACCTACACGGGTACCGAATGTGGAGAATTTGATGTCCCATCGTCCTCTGCGGGAGTTAGTACAGCTAACGGAGAGGACGTGGTGGCAGATGCTCCGCCAATTGAGGTCGATAGAGACCCAATACAGGATTTATCTTCTCAAATTTTATTAACACCTTCCTCATTTAAACGAGAACAGTGGAATGATAATTGCTTAAAGTTTGCAAGAAATGCTATAGTATCCGCCGAGGGTGATAATACCCTAGATCCCATGCCATCAATGCAGTTCTTTGTATTAAAAAATGAATTGTTATATAGAGTGGCAGAGCATGGGGGTGAAGTGCGAACATTGCTGCTAGTCCCACGCACTTTTCGGCGACAAGTGTGTGAGTTAGTGCATGCTCACCTTCTAGGAGCCCATTTAGGCCCCAAAAACACATTGGAGAGGATAAAGCTCCAATTTTATTGGCCGGGTATTAATGAAGAGGTCCGACGATTTTGCGCTTCATGTCCGGAGTGTCAACTTCGCCAGATTCCTAGACGGACTAGAGCTCCTCTCGTTCCCCTTCCCCTTATTGATAGCCCATTTGAAAGAGTCGGAGTTGATCTCGTAGGACAGTTAGAACCTTCGATAAAGGGCTTTAAATATATATTAGTCCTAGTAGATTATGCCACTCGATTCCCCAAAGCTGTTCCATTGTGCTCAGCCAATACAAAAAATATCGCACGGGAACTAGTAGGGATATTCGCTCGTGTTGGGATCCCCAAAGAGATTCTTACGGATCAAGGGACTCCCTTCACTTCGGAGACGTTCAGGGAGGTGGCTAAATTACTCCGTATAAAACATCTGAAAATGTCAGTTTATCATCCGCAAACTGACGGTTTGGTGGAATGTTTTAATCAGACGTTAAAACAGATGCTGTGCAAAGTAGTTAACGAGGATGGGAGAAACTGGGATCAGTTTTGTTTGCATATTGGGAAGTCCCACAGTCCTCCACGGGTTTCTCTCCTTTTGAATTATTATATGGAAGACAACCCAGAGGTTTATTGGATATGCTAAAAGAAGGTTGGGAAGAGGAGGTCCTTCCTACTTCAAATGTTCTCGAGTATATTGCGCAATTACGTGATAGATTAGAGAAAATTAGACCTATTTTAAAACTAAATTTGGAGAGAGCACAAGCAGCGCAGTCGCGTTACTATAACCGTAACACCACCTCCCAGGAATTCGTCCTGGATGATCGTGTAATGGTACTCATCCCAACTTCACATTCCAAATTATTAGCCCATTGGTAGGGTCCTTATGAAATTAAGGAAAGAAAGGGTCTCGTCGATTATTTGGTTAACAACCCAATCATCGACCAACTGAAAGGGTATATCATATTAATTTGCTGAAACCGTGGAAGGATAGGGAACTTGATCCATCCTCTGGCCAGCCTCGTTCTCTGTTTATGTCTCAACCCCATCTTAATTTTGGTCCCGACTTGACGTCAGAACAACGACAAGATCTCAGACACGCTATCTTGTCTGTCCCCAAAGTTGTGGATGAGATTCCTGGACGTACTGCGCTGATTGTTCATGACATCATTACCGACCCTGGAGTAATTGTCAGAGAGAAACCCTATAGGCTCCCAGAGGCAAAGAAAGCGGAAGTAGAATTGGAAATTAGGCGAATGCTAGAATTAGGGGTTATTGAAGAAAGCTATAGCCCTTGGTCTTGTCCAATTGTTCTAGTTTCTAAGCCTGATGGGTCGTGGAGGTTTTGCAACAACTTCCGTCGTCTTAATCAGGTCTCTAAGTTTGATGTTTATCCCATGCCGCGAGTGGATGATTTGCTCGATCGACTGGGGAACGCACAATTCTTAACTACTCTTGACATGACGAAAGGGTATTGGCAAATTCCCTTAGCGGCCTCCGCTTAAAAAAAAAACACATTTAGTACTCCAAGTGGACATTGGCAGTACAGGGTTCTTCCTTTTGGTTTGCACGGGGCACCAGCTACATTCCAACGTCTGGTAGACACACTGCTACAGCCCCACAATTCATTTAGTGCCATCTACCTGGATGATGTAATCATTTATTCCGGCACATGGAAGGATCATGTAGTGCAGGTTAAAACTGTTCTCTCCACACTAGCGTTAGCAGGGCTTCGTATTAATCCGAAGAAATGTTATTTTGGGTTTTGTGAAGCCAAATATTTAGGCTACCTGGTGGGCGGAGGTACTGTTAAACCACAATGCAATAAAGTAGATGCCATCATTAATTAGCCCCGTCCGATCAATATGAGGCAAGTTCAAGCTTTTTTTGGGGTTGGCAGGTTACTATCCTACCATTTTGTACCTCATTTCTCCGAAATTGCTGCGCCCTTATCTAGTCTCACAAAGGAACGTGCACCTTTAAAAGTGGTATGGGATGATTTGGCTGATAAAGCATTCGGTGACTTAAAGCTGGCCCTTACTTCAGCACCTGTTTTGAGATCTCCTAACTTTTCTCTTCCTTTTGTTTTCTAGAGCGACACATCGGCCACAGGATTGGGTGCCGTGCTGAGCCAATGCGTTGACGGTGCTGAACACCCCGTTGTGTACCTCAGCCGGAAACTGCTGGATCGGGAGACCAAGTATGCTTCAGTGGAGAGGGAAGTCTTGGCGATTTAGTGGGCTATAACGTCCTTAAGGTACTATCTATTGGGGCGTGAGTTCACTCTGGTGACGGATCATGCCACTTTACAGTAGATGTCCCTTCATCGGGAGTCGAATCCACGTGTCACTAGGTGGTTTTTGGATTTACAACCTTATCGTTTTAGTGTCATTTATCGTAGAGGTTCCTTACAGGCCAATGCGGATGCTCTCTCCCGTGTCCACGCCCTCTCGGTGCAGGTCGCCCGACCCGATGGGTCTGGGCTGAGGGGGAGGTCATGTCACACACGTGCGAGTAGGAGGCAGTCAAAGAGCCTAAAGGTGAGTGAACTATCGTGAGATATGGATGTCACATGGTACTTACCTGGATCTCTTCTTTCTACAGAAAACCCGAAGAAAAATAATGGCCTCCACTTCCAGGCATCAAAATGGCCGCAACTACGTCACTTCCAGCCATCATCACCAACATCACTTCCGGCTCCTAAAGACCACATCACTTCCGACTCACTTCAATGGCGTTACTTCCGGTCCCTGTTCATAACGTCACTTCATGCCAACCATTTCCTTTTCCCATAATCCTGTCTGTATTTAAATGATCATTTCACAAAGTAAATCTGTCAATTGTATTTTCAATCTTGAAGACTTTTGATCTGTTTTTTCTTATATATTGTCTTAGGGCAATATACGGGGACGGTCCCCAAACCTTTTTTCTTGTATTTTGACTTGTTTTCTCGGGTTTATCCCACAACTCCCACTTCTTTCAGGGACGGTGGGCTGCCACCTAATACATCTGAGAGCAACAATCAACCTCAAGACAGTAGCCAAAACTTCACTTATAAAAAATGTAAGGTGGTACAAGATGTGCCACCATCCCTATTGAGGAGAAGGCACATTGCCCTCTTAAAAATCTTCATTAGCCTTCCTCTCAATCTCCAAAGAGCTTCAGACATTGGCCCTTACTGGACGGCCTATCCCTAAGTGTCCTGGGAGAAACTAAGCCAGGTCATACTTATTGCCATTCCACATACAAAATGTATCACCCACTAGTGGTGCAGTTTTCCTGCACTCCCAGGTTTTGCTTGACACTGTCCAGGTTCCAGGCTACCCTTTCCCACCAGGGAACCCAACCAGAATGTACACTGTTATATATATTTTTAATACTAGTAAGTTAAAACTTTTAGTGCAGCTGTCTTAGGTCAACCACCCTACAACTTCACAGCAGTCAGCCTGCAAAGTATCACAGAAAAGGCAAACAAAGGCAGTTCTGGCAGAAATCCACAAAGCTCTGACAGCAGATTCATCACCAGCAATGACACATCTATGCCAAAGTACACCAAGAAGATAAGGAGAACAGGAATGATTTATTAATGGCCAAACAAAAGAATTGTTATATGTCTCTCATTCTCACAGGTTTGCCACACTTTTGTTGACTTGGCACATAACCTAATAAGACGGAATGCCCTTTGGAGAATTCCTGGTTGCACAATTCCCTTAAACAAAACTCCATCCTCTCAGTGAGCCGCACTCGTCTTCTTGTGTGCAAATGCCCAGCTCCCACATATGTCCCGTTACATCTGCTAGGAAGGGCATTGGCATTAGGGCACTAAATGCAGGGTGTTTTTGTGATCATTTTTTTAAATTATTATTAATAATGTCAGAAGGAAATAAACTGGTGCCCCTTCATCCCATCCAATGTTCTGCACTATACCACCAGGAACAGTTGCAGTGCCAACTGACCACACCAGTTCACCCAACCATGGGAGCAACTGCATTTCAGTTTGGAAGAAATGAATGGAAATGCAGTTCATGAGGCAAGCAGTTTAAAAAAAAATGGAATTATAAAAGGCTGACATCCAGTTCTTCATTGTATTGTTTTCTGGGGTCTTCCATCTAGAAGAAATGAGAAGTTTAACAGCTACTGTGCCCAAACAAAAGAGTTAATACAGGTGTACAAACAAAGTGACGCCTGAAAGATCTTGGAGTAGAAGAATATGTGGCAACGGAGGAAAAGGAATGGATAACACTGAAGAAAGACAACAGGAGATAAGAGACCAGAAATCGAGAACACAAGGACAAAACCAATACATGTGCATAAATATTGCGTGGGGAGAAGTGACAGAGGGGACCTGGGCTTACAAAGGGAAAGGTGGTTGGGGTTTCTAGGCTAAAATGTGGTATTTTTGAAAATGGCATCCCAGCAAAGAACAGAAGATAATGCGAGACCATGAAATCACTAAGAGAGAGAGGGATAGAGAGTTATAAGAAGCCTTGCGTAACAACAAATAGAAAACTGAAACAGGCTTTCTGAGAGATGAAAGGGAGCTGGTAAGAGAGTATACATGGCATACTAGGTATACATGGCACCACAGGCCATAAGTGCTGAGCAAAGCTGCAATTAATTGGAAAAGGTGGAGGAAGGAATGCCAAAGCGCAACTGAAGGCCAGCGCCCCAAACAGATCACCCAGCACTGCATGCAGGGGGAGAGAAAACTTGGGTGACCTCCAAGTGACACACAATTATTAAAGATGGGTGAGTGTTTTGGCCAATTGTGTATGTTGCCTACCTTCCTTTCAGTTTTATATCAGATCTGAATGGCTTATGTCATAGGGGCCCCAGGTGAGGTTTTGCAGTCGTAAGAATCAAATTGGCACCTACAATAAAATGTAATTGATATGGGAGTGAAATTGAAAGCTAAATAGGAAACCACGATGGGAGTGTTGAAGGATTTAACCAACTCTAATCTGGATTTAACACAGAAAACCAATGGTATAATTCTAAATCTGGAAGTAAGACACCTGCATCACACTCATCCCAGATTAAGACAGTCTGCATCTCCTGCCATCCCTACTGCCATCTGGAGACCACACAGCAAGCCTATGACCAAAAATAAAGGGGTGGGAGAGGGTAGAGGAATCACGAAGGTAACTCTGGGAAGAACATTCATCTTCACAGTGGTCAGATGGGACTATGACTGGCGCGAGGCTTTGATATCTACAAAGTTGTGTTCAAAATTTGAGCTTGGTGTGTCAGTAACCAAATACTAGAACCAATCAGTAATAAACGCAGGGCTTAAAGACTTCCAGTGAAAGGTCAGATCTCTGCCGTTTGGCTGTTTTGCATTTTATAAAAATATTCACTGTCCTTTGAACCATGTTCTTAAATCAAAAGCAGCCATGATGAAAGGCAACATTGTGTCATTGTTTTGGATATAATTTAACTAATTATGTAATAATATTGTCGCAATAACCAGTGGTATAACAGCAAGAGCGAATGTTAACCAAGCTGCTGTCTGAGTGTCACCATAAGCACGATTCAAAGTCTCCACTCGAGATAGCTGGAGAAGGCACTAGTGAAACAGAACGAGGTGTTAAAAATAAACGGGGATGAGCTTGATTGGCAGAAAAGAGGATAACACCTTGGCACTGGTTGTCAGACATTAAATAAAGCCAATGCTTGTTTCTCCACTATGTGCTCTAATAATCTACAATACGGTAAAGATAGAAGGAAAGTCACGGCATGACGCAGATCAAATTCACAGTCTAGCTGTTCACGATTCCTAGTATTGCTGCTGCCTCTTTGTCTAAACTTGCATACAACCAAAATTTCACCATTTGTATTGTCATTCACATTAACTCAGCCAATCATTGAGTTGTATATAAAAAGCAAAAAAAAAAAGAAGGACCAAAATGCACTTTTCCCTGAGCAACCATCCTCATCTTCGCCCACTCAGAAAAAAGACAATACCCTGTTAAAAGAATAGCTTAGGTCAGCTGCAGGATTTTAGTTTACATGTGAAAAGAATGGGTGTCATGATTTTGCAATGAACGTGAAATTTTCTGATAGTTCGTTTTTTGATTTCTGATCCATTTTGCTTACTTTATATTTTTTATATTCTGTTATAGTTTATCAACATGAGGGTTATTGCGCCACATCACTAATTGGAGGCCGAGATTTCATTACAAGATTTGCCAATTCATACGTAATTTCCTGGCTGCAGCCATCTTGTTTGTAGACACCACGTCTGTTGCTGCCACTTGACTGCCATTGTCTCGACACATCATATCACTGAGTGGATGGTATTTAAGATGGCATTTCAGTACGCTTAGTGTCCAAGTTTATGGCAGAAATTCAAAACAAAACATTCTTTGTGGTTTGTGGTTTTTTAGGGAATGAATTTCAGAGAGCCAGTATTAACTTAGCTCGATAAATGACCACGCTTTGTTTTCACTGTTGTCAGTTCCATTTCTTGTCAAGTACCTTTCTTGTTTGGGCTGTGAAGCTCATAACAATGGGGATCTATTAGACTGTGTACTTCACTTACAAGTTTTGCTTCAGTTTGCAGTTATTTTAAATACTTTATTGAAACTATTCTTGATGTTTCTGAAAGCTGTGCTGCATTTTTCCTCTCTTTTTTGTTTTATATAACCTATCATCTGTGGGGGAGGAGTGAGAGCTTCACATGCGTCAAAAGTTTTGATCTCGGGTTTTCAATGGATCTCGACTTTTTGGGGTTCCCTAAAACCGAAAACGCTGATATCTCAATGATGGGTGAGTGCCTGTCTGTATGTCACAGTTTCTTCAGGACGGTCTAGAGGTAAAATGGCTTTATGGAAAAATATCAAACTCAAAATGTAAGCCTGTTATGAGATGGCGACTTGATGATTAGTTTCTGAGCCAAATCGTGCAAGAGAACGACGCACTCTAGAAGAACCCTCTAGTACTGCAATTGTGCAATTAATTATGATTTCTTCTCGTTGATTGCTATCGTAAAGAAAGATGAGCATCAGAGTGGTAAAGTCAGTCATTGTCCAACCTGCTATATCCTAACACAGGGTCACGGGGGTCTGTTGGAGCCAATCCCAGCCAGCACAGAGCAGGAAGAAATTCCAGGCAGGGCACCAGCCCACCGCAGGGCACACCCACACACTAGAGACAATTTAGAATCGCCAATCCACCTAACCTGCATGTCTTTGGACTGTGGGAGGAAACCGGAGCACCCGGAGGAAACCCACGCAGACACGGGGAGAACATGCAAACTCCACACAGGGAGGACCCGGGAAGAGAACCCAGGTCTCCTAACTGCGAGGCAGCAGCGCTACCACTGCGCCATTGTGCTGCCCAGAGTGATAAATAATTACTGAAATGTTATAGAATAGTTCCAAGGTGCAAAGCCTACTGACTCTCACGTCCAAATTTCTTTATCTTCATAGCTGTAACAAAAAAAAGGATGCACTTTAAAGTTTACAAATTTTTTTAACAAGAGAATTTTGCAGTTTACTTTATCATTTTAGTTATAGCTCTAATAAAATATTAATTTGCCATAGCAAAGCACTTGAAATCTGCTTGTTGAAATGTGTTAATTGTTTTAAAGTATAATATAAATGTTTAGGACAAATTCATTTACATCTTATTTCAGGTACTATAGTTTTTTTTATCCACTCCGGTCTAAACTTTTCAACTGTAAATATAAAGTTAAAGTGGACCTTTTGGGGGAAGTCGAAAGAGGAGAGATAGGTGGAAACAGGAAGTGAGAAAAGTTGTTGTACGCTGTGTGTATTATAAACTCTCCATCTCTATCAATCTTTACTTTATTAGTAACATTCACCACATAAGTTAAAAAAGGAAATACAGTATTCTATTGGCATAGCAACATAATGAATATGATTTGGTGAAGCTCACACGAAATCCCATCAACAAGCACCTGTCAATATAAGGATATCCGTTACTATAATTAACGCTTGCCATTATAAGCTGCTTTACAATGCATTAACACAAAAGTCTGACCTTGGAATCCGCATCTACCCCAAAATGCTCAGTCGCTTTATAGTTTAGGTATTTTACTGCCATTTGTCACAAGGACAATACCATTCTTATTCAAACGTTCAATCAGTAAAACAATCAAATATATAATAGCAAAAAAAAAAAAAAATAATGAGTTAATGGAACAGTTTGTGGCCATTTGGCAATCTGAGCTCTGACAGTGGGAGTCGTTTTCTTTACAGCCCGATAGATAGATAGATAGATAGATAGATAGATAGATAGATAGATAGATAGATAGATAGATAGATAGATAGATAGATAGATAGATAGATAGATAGATAGATAGATAGATAGATAGATAGATAGATACTTTATTAATCCCAAGGGGAAATTCACATACTCCAGCAGCAGCATACTGATACAAAAAACAATATTAAATTAAAGAGTAATAAAAATGCAGGTAAAAACAGACAATAACTTTGAATAATGTTAATGTTTACCCCCCCGGGTGGAATTGATGAGTCACATAGGACATTGACAGCAGTCTGTCGCTGAAGCTGCTCCTCTGTCTGGAGATGACACTGTTTAGTGGATGCAGTGGATTCTCCATGATTGACAGGAGCCTGCTCAGCGCCCGTCGCTCTGCCTCAGATGTCAAACTGTCCAGCTCCATGCCTACAATAGAGTCTGCCTTCCTCACCAGTTTGTCCAGGCGTGAGGCGTCCCTCTTCTTAATGCTGCCTCCCCAGCACACCACCGCGTACAAGAGGTCATATAAAAAAAAATAAAAGTAAAAAAATAAAGTATGTGGCGTTGTGACACATGTGGTGACTCAGTGGCACACTTGAGGTTTGTGCTTCATAACTGATCATCTTCGCCATGTCATCTTGAAGGTAACACACTCGGGCAGGCTTACACTGCTCTCACTTCCGACTTTCATTACACTCGAGAGCGGTGGCCAAGTGAAGAATGGCAGTGCTTACTGAGCACTGCAATGCTGCACACACATTCCAGTGATAGACATCTTTGTACGCCTTCTCCTGACCTTGGCTTAGCTGGATATACGCTAGAGAGATATTTGCTGAAACACCACATGCTTTCAGTTGCATGGAAGAGTGCAAAAGCTTACATTACACTTTGTTAAAATGTCATTAGGGAAAGAAAACAACCAAAAAAAAAAAAAAAAGCTTCTCGGTGCATTTTTAAACTTTAGAGGAAGAATAAACACAAGCAATGATGCTTCATACAGATAAATGAGTTTCAGCAGTATGTGTGACAAAGGGTACTGCAAAGAGGTAAGAATTATGAAATGATAAAATAACGGAAGAAGAGTTACAAGCATTTTTTGTGAAAAGAAAAAAGATCAGGAAAAGGAATACTCTGCTTCATATCAGGTTCTCCCTTTTGACCAAGTTTTCAGCTCTGGTATGCTGACCTGCTTTTGTTATGTTTCATGCTGTGGTATTATGTTTAAATTTTCCAAATACTTTCACTTTAAAAAAAACAAAAAAACAGAAGGAGCCAGCTTTACTACTTTGCCTTCTCCGTTTATTGAGTAACTGGGAATCAAATGTCTATGAAAATAAATGGCCAGGGTACTAAATGCCTACTGCAATCTGCAATAGGAAGAGTGTGTCTACAGAATCGCAGTCTACTAGAGCCTTGCTGCGTCTCCTCCACTTTGAAGTGCTGTATCCAGGCCAGTTCAAGGCAAAAAGCTGTCAGCGCCTCAGTTTTGCAAGTAGCTCTCAGGCAAACAAACCACTGAGATGGATTTTTGGGGGGCCTCTGCCTCTTTTCACAATAAAACTTTGCCAAATTTAATCTGCATCATGAAAATGGTTACCAGCAAAAAGACTTAACATCTATTAAAGATGGTAATCTAGATATGTTGTACTAAGGAGATCCTACAGACACCCTCAGAAGATGTCTTTGCTTCCAATTGGAATGAATAAACCAGCTAAAGCAACTTGTGGTGGACATTCCCAACACTTCTTGCAAGTTATGCAGTTTTCCTTGCTTTTTCTGAAGGTAGATTATTAACTGGAACATTGACCCTCAGAATTCTACCCCCACATTGCTCTCTAAAATACGGAGGAGAGCTGTACTGACTGCATTAGGCAACAGCAGTTCAGAAAGACGGGTGGAATCAGGAGATGGGCCGAGGTAAATAAACTAGCAAAGAACAAAACTAGGAAAGCAAGAATCAACCCCAAAATGTGAATCAAAAATCACAGTCAAGATTCAAAACTGGATATTAACTGGGCCAAAACAGAAGTCAAAGACCGTAGTCAAAGGGACAGAAAAGAATTCAAATCCAGATATCAAATCTAATCACAAAGAAAAGAATGTTAGAATTCAAGGTCGCATCCTTAAAAGTGAAGAAACCTAAACTGCCATGCTTTTGACATGGTGATGTCATGCTATTGCTTGGCAATCAGGCCAAACAAAAATCACCAAATAGCACCACATATATCAAACAGAAAATTACATCACGGCAAAACATATTTAAATTTTAACTATTTAAGAATCTGTTTAAATAAGAAAAGAACATAGCCATTGTGTTCCTTGATTTCCCAAACACCCAAAATGATACCCAAGTTATTTCTAAATGCCAAAGAAACGACTGCAAGTTAAAATACACTTCAGATTATGATAGGGGCTAACATTTGTCATGTGTGAGGCGAGTAAACCCAGCTTGATGGATGAGGTCTCCAGGAGTTTAAAATTATCCAAATCTTATTATGTGATATCATCTACTATTAAATTCTGCTCCATACTTGTAAAGTTTTTATTTTTATACTGTATTGATGATTTGTTCTGTTCTGTGCATTGTATTGTATTGACCCCCTTGTTTTGACACCCACTGCACGCCCAACCTACCTGGAAAGGGGTCTCTCTTTGAACTGCCTTTCCCAAGGTTTCTTCCATTTTCCCTACTAGGTTTTTTTTTGGGAGTTTTTCCTTGTCTTCTTAGAGAGTCAAGGCTGGGGGGCTGTCAAGAGGCAGGGCCTGTTAAAGCCCATAGCGGCACTTCTTGTGTGATTTTGGGCTATACAAAAATAAACTGTATTGTATTGTATTGTAATTAAGGAAGAATCCTGATTTATTAAAAACCCCCATTGACATGCGTGAGTTCATTTATGGAGTTTTCCAATGGCAAAATGCTCTCTGTGATAAAAATGTGCTACAAAAAGATTAAACATCATCAGTGGCTGCTGTGAATCCGAAAAACCAGCATGGTGCCTGTGCCTCCCGAGATTGTGCAGCTGAGCTTAGCACTGTAAATTCAGCTCATCAACATAAATTTATCAATTTTTGAAATATTGAGACAGATTATTTCAAGCAGCAGAAGGAATAATGCAATCACTCAAACATTTACTTTAGGAAATTGATCTGTGTGGCTGGTTTTATAATTTTCTACATTTGGTTGCTGGATGTGTGTGCGAAGCAAAGAGATTCACAGGCTAACAGAGGGCAATGGACATGCACAGATTACCAAACACTTAACTGTAACCCGGTTAAGGGTTTATGTGACCACATAACTGGGTTACGCATGGAGAAATCTGCATGTATTAACCCGTTTTTTCCAAGACCATAAATAAAAGTATTCATGGCATTTGTGAATAACCAAGTTATTAAAGCACATGTAACCACACTCATTGTCTTTTTCTACCTCTAAATGTTTTCTGATAAATATAAAAAAAATGTCTCTAAATGTTTCTTAGGAATAGAAGCCTAAGGATGGTTTTGGGGAAGTTCAAAGCCTGGAGGGATCAGTCAGACACAAGTGAAGGAGCTGGAAGAGAGAGGTTAAGAAAGGAAAAAGAAGAGAAAAAGGGGAAGACAAGAGAGGAGAGAGCAGCAGAGGTGTGTTTAAAAAGCCAAGAAGAAAATGAGAATCCAGCAGGTCAAAATAGCAATTTGTCATAATCTGGATTTTGGACAAGTCACTGCTGTTTTTATTAATTTAATTATTATTTATTTTATCATTTTGTTAATGATGTCTCCGGACATGCGGGTTGGACAATGACTGACATGACCTTTACTTCATATTTTTAAACTCTGGATCTCTTACCTTTTTGTGTCTTAGTTTCCTCCCTTTCAAATCTTTCTATTTTCTGGTCACATTTTTCACTCTGTCTTAAAAGTAATTCTCTTTCCAAAGAAAAACAACAGAGATTGTATAGAAGAGAGGATCGTGTTTTTCATTAAATATGTGGGAGAGGGCCTTCCTGACATGAAAAAGCAGTTGGGAGGACAGTTTCTTCTTTGCTTTTGGGTGTTGATGGTCTGGTGTTCCCTTTGCCATCATTCACATTTTACAGCTGGACATTATATACATTTATTTTTCAGATCCCATTGTGCAGGTCATGATGTGTATTAGTGATGTTATTTGCAGAGTTTGATCTACTGTACATTGTGATAGTGGTACTTTTGCCCATTTTGGATCAAGTCCTGGGTCTCCTCAACCCCACACTGTACCTCGGTGGGCCAGAATAAGAGATGAGGTGCAATGTTTAAAACTGACTGCAACCAAAAAACTCCTAAGGTCAAAACCTACCATCAGATAGTGTTATCTCCATGGTATCTCCATGGTAAAGAATGGTGGTGTGGAATAACATATTTTGGGACTGATTTCCTGCCCTTTGACTTTGACAGTTTTTCATTATTGAGGGAACCATGAGTGATTACTGATTATTATCACACTATTTTGAAAAAAGAACATTAAAACATCTATTATGTTCATAAGAGATACTTATGAGCGTTTTGAAATCACTTCAGTCTCTTTATTCAGCGTCTCCTGATTCACCAGTATGAAAAAACAATCACATATAATGATGACTCATCTTGATGTCTACTACTTTTTGGGTTACCCCCCATTTTGGCCCTCTAGAACCCCAAAAATAGCCATCATTTTTAGAACATTTCTGGACCATATTTTGTGAAAGAAATAAAAAGTAAAAGATGGAGAAGGACTTGAATTTTTGCACACCACATAAACAAACCTCATGGGTTCAGCCAAAAATGGGATTCAAGGGGTTAAAGCTACTTCTGTTCACAAAACTTTGAAAAAATGGCAATTGGTAACATAGGAATATGGAATTTCATTTATGCTTTTTTTGAGGTAACTGATCATGAATATAGTAATATTTTTGATAACCGATTCTTTACCAATGGTCTTTTCTCTCTAAGGGCCACTGCCAGATGGTTACAAATGACAGATTTTAAACATAAGCATGTGGTGTATCACTTTACGCTGTTTCAACGTCAGTGATTACAAATATTATTGTTATACAAATTATTGTACATGTATACAATATGTACATAAATTATTTTTGATTTTTGATCCTCTATGAACCTCTATCAGAGGGTGAATAATAACAGATTTCTATTATAATCAACCATATTTAGACTTTGAACACTTAAATTGAAACACATTTTAATATTTCACATATTTGATGCATCTATTCTTGCTTATTATGTACTTTCACCTCATAAAAAAAATCTTTAGATTTCTGATGAACACCCAAAATAGGGTAGCTTATGCTAATTCAGACTTTTTTTTTTTAAGAAAACATGTGTCCCTCAGTACAGCTGACCTTCCAATTTGGTAAATCAACAAAACGTATATTGAAAAGAAACAATGGCATGCTTTCAAGTGGCTGACTCGAAGAAGCAATGCAAATAAAACCTGATGTGGGATGCTCACACAAGTCAAGCAACAAACATGGAGCAGCTGGAGCATTTGTGTAATGATTAATGGGACAAAGCTCCTCAAAACAAAGTAGACTGATTCATTCTAACTATAGGAAACTATTAAGTGTAGGTCCACTTTTTTACATAATGTTCTTTTAAAGTAACATTTAATAACAAAGTTTATTTTTCCATATATTCACTTGTTGTTTGGAATATCTTTACTAAATATAAGAGTTTGGATAAGTGTTTTTTATTAATTGTGTATTTGTGTTTTTTATTATTTATAAGCCATGAAAAACGCACATACATTCAAGTAGAACTTACATTCTTAATGGAGAAGCTAGAGTAATGTCTGCTTAGTAGAAACCACAAAGAACTAGCAGCACACAATCAATCAAAACAATTCAATTTGACACCTGGTACACATACTAGAAGGCCTGACAAGACATGAAATCAGCGACTTATCTCATCCTCACTACAATTAATTTTATTGCCAAGATTAACTGTAGCTTAACATCTGCCACAGTTTCCCAGTGTAGAGATCTTCTTGCAAACTTTGCTTCTGCATGACATTCCGCTAACAGGTGTTATGATTCTCTCTGCTCAGAAATCTCAAAAAGCTGATAGGCCTCAAAAGAAAGTCAGACCTGCACTCCCAGTGAAAACCTCTACACTCCAAAAGCATCCTTGTCCCAAAATGAAGTTGACCCAATATTGGGACAAAGTCTTTATTGTCCAAAATATCTACAAAAGGAGGAAGGGAAAACTATAAAAACCTCTGGCTTACAGAAAGTTCCTTTAATAATTAAACATCTATTCAAAATTGAAAAATTATACAAAGGAGAATACATGCAGAACAACAAAGGAAACAAATCTATCTTAAAATCCAAGAAAATAATAACAAAAGCCAGAAGTCAATAAACCAAGAAATGCAAACACAAATACAAACATGAAAGCTAAGGAAAAGGAGAAAAACACAATGCCTGTTCTGCACAAGAGAGAAAAAAAATTAATCAAGCCAATCTTTCTTCTTGTCAAAGAGGGGGACTCAAAAATCAAAGAACAAAACTCAAAGTTGTTAGCCAGAAAAAAACAAGAGACTCAATCACAAAGAGAAGTAAAAAACATCCACAAACTTGGACAAAACCTGCGACTCCAAGATGTCACGCATTGCTCACTTTCAGTTCACCTTACCTGTCAAATGCTTAGCAACCAACACAAACAACAAAGAGCACAAAAGAGAGATACGCATAGCAAAAGCAAAAAGCTCCAGCAGGAAAACTAGTTTGTTTTTAAGGTTGTGAAAAATATACTGACAATATTCCTTGACCTCTGACATATAAGGTAACCATAAAGGAAATGTACAGAAAAACGTACAAAAAACATAAAAACTAAACTCATAATAAAACATAACAATTCTGTGGCAGCCATTTTAGGTGCTGCTTCCTTTAAAAAAGCACTAGAGGTGGTCAATATCACGTGGCTTTGTCCCCCCCATTGGTTCATCATAAACATTACAGGAACATACATTAATGAACAACAAGGCATACTTTACTCAAAACAAAAAACATTAAATAAATAACACACTATTCATAATGACAAGATTTGTGACATAATATATAAAAAAGAAATTACAATAAAAAATAAAAAACAGGTTATAAGTCTGGAGTTCTTGTGCACTCACTACTCTCCCAAGTCTTACTGTTTAACAACCGGGAGTTGCTTGTCTATATGCGGTGCATACTACTGGGTACTGTTGCTTCATGGTGAAGAAGCCTGCAGCAATTCACTTTTAAACG
This sequence comes from Erpetoichthys calabaricus, assembly GCF_900747795.2. Taxonomy (NCBI): domain Eukaryota; kingdom Metazoa; phylum Chordata; class Cladistia; order Polypteriformes; family Polypteridae; genus Erpetoichthys; species Erpetoichthys calabaricus. The sequence goes on along the minus strand of NC_041400.2, from coordinate 141,672,274 downwards.
GGACTGTTGAATAAAATACAGTCAGGTCCATAAATATTTGGACAGTGACACAGTTTTCATAACTTTGGCTCTGTATGCCGCCACAGTGGATTAGATATAAAGCAATCATTATGTGTCTAGAATTTCAGCTTTAATTTAAGGGGTTTACCAAAAATATCATATGAGCCATTTAGGAATGACATTCGTTCTTCTGCATAGCACCCCCCACCATTTTCAGGGGCTCAAAAGTATTTGGACAATCGACTGACAAGTTATTCCATGGAAGACAACTGTGCTGACTGATTGTAGAATACTGTCCTTTGTGAAGAAAAACCAATTAACAACACTTACACTTAAGTCTACAATCAAGAGAAGACTTCATGAAAATAAAGACAGAGGGTTTACAACAAAGTGCAGACCACTGGTAAACCTCAAGCATAGGGAGGACAGATTAGATTTTACCAGAAAACATTTTTTTAAAAACCTGTCCAATTCTTGAACAAGTTTATTTAGACAAAGGAAACTAAGATCAATATATACCAGAGTGTTGGAAAGAGAAGAGTATGGAGAAGAGAAGAAATGGCTCCTGATCCGATGAATACCACATCATCTGTGAAACATGGTGGAGGCAGTTTAATGGCATGATCACGCATGGCTGCAAATGGAAGTGGGTCCCTAGTGTTTATAGCAGGATGGATTCTGACGTATAAAGGGGCTATACTATCTGCTAAGGTTCAGCCAAATTCGTAAAAACTAATAGGATGACGCTTCACAGTACAGATGGACAATGAGCAAAAACATACTGTGACAGCAAACCAAGTGCTTTTCAAGGCAAATAAGTGGAATATTCTTCTATATCCAAGTCAATCGACTGACCTCAACCCAAATGGACATGCATTTCACTTACTGAAGACAAAATTGTTGGCAGAAAGTCCAATGAACAAGCAGCAACTGAAGACAGCTACAGCAAAGGTCTGGCAAAGCATCAGTAGGGTGGAAATCCAGCACTTGGAGAAGACCATGGGTTCAGACTTCAGGCAGTTATTGACTGTAAAGGATTTTGAACCAAGTAATGAAAATGATCATATTTATAATTATGTTATAATTTGTCCAAATACTTTTGAGCCCCGGAAGATAGAGTGGCCATGTGTAAACATGTCTGTGTTTTCTAATCAGCTCATACAATGTTTTTGTTAAACCCACTGAATTAAAGCTGAAAGTGTACACTTTAATGACATCTTGATTGCTTTGTCTGTTGTGGTTGCACACAGAGCCAAAATTATGCAAATTGTGTCACTGTCCAAATACTTATGGACCTGACTGTAAGCTAAGTGAGATGGTTATGTAACAGCTTAAGTTGATGTACTGCAGGTTATTGTCTTTGCTGTCCTTGAATTATTATTTTTCATATTTTCACATTCTCTCTGTAATATGTGTAATCATGTATAGTAATCCCTCCTTGATCGCGGGGGGGGTTGCGTTCCAGAACCCCCCGCGAAAGGTGAAAATCCGCGAAGTAGAAACCATATATTTATATGGTTATTTTTATATTGTCATGCTTGGGTCACAGATTTGCACAGAAACATAGGAGGTTGTAGAGAGACACGAACGTTATTCAAACACTGCAAACAAACATTTGTCTCTTTTCAAAAGTTTAAACTGTGCTCCATAACAAGACAGAGATGACAGTTCCATCTCACAATTAAAAGAATGCAAACATATCTTCCTCTTCAAAGGAGTGCGCATCAGGAGCAGAGAATGTCAGAGAGAGAGAGAGAAAAAAGCAAACAATCAGAAATCAATAGGGCTGTTTGGCTTTTAAGTATGCGAAGCACCGCCGTATAAAGCAGCTGCAAGGAAGAGAACAAAGTGAAGGTAGTCTTTCAGCATTTTTTAGAGGAGCGTCCGTATCCTCTAGGCCAGTGTGCGAGCAGCCCCTCCGCTCACATCCCCTCCATCAGGAGCAGAGAATGTCAGAGAGAGTGAGAGAGACAGAGAAAAACAAACAATCAAAAATCAATATGTGCCGTTCGAGCTTTAAAGTATGCAAAGCACCGTGCGGGAAGCATGTTGCTTGACAAAGCCGGAAGGGAGCAATGTGAAGATAATCTTTCAGCATTTTTAGACGAGCGTCCGTATCGTCTAGGGGTGCGAACAGCCCCCCTGCTCAAACCCCCTCCGTCAGAAGCAGAGAATGTCAGAGCAAGAGAGAGAGAAAAGTAAACAATCAAAAATCAATACGTGCTGTTTGATCTTTTAAGTATGCGAAGCACCGTGCAGGAAGCATATCGCTTGACAAAGAAGCCATATGTAAGCCCAGCAAGAATGGCAGCAATGTGAAGGTAATCTTTCAGCATTTTTTGAAGGAGCAGCCGTATCCTCTAGGGGTGCGAACAGCCCCCGTGCTCATAATATATTTCAGGAGTTTTATTTAATACGTAATACGGGCTCTGGTTGGGTAGGTTCTCAGCCATCTGCCAATAGAGTCCCTTGTATGAAATCAACTGGGCAAACCAACTGAGGACGCATGTACCAGAAATTAAAAGACCCATTGTCCGCAGAAATCCGAGAACCAGCAAAAAATCTGCGATATATATTTAAATATGCTTACATATAAAATCCACGATAGAGTGAAGCCGCGAAAGTCGAAGTGCGATATAGCAAGGGATTACTGTACTGTCTTTTTAAATGTACCTTCATTTTGTGTGCTTTTGTGGGTGGAGATCCCTGTGGCTTGTTAGGTTAGGGAAGAGTAAGTTCAAATCAGAAGATCACTGTGTTTAAAAGAGTTTGTGAATATTGGTTTTACTTCAAATTTTGTCTGGCTTTGTGATCTGTTTAATGGATTCTGGATTGTTGATTGCATTCAAATTGCTTTTTTTAAACTCCTTTTTGCCTCTTCTGGGCAGTTTTTTTTTGTTAAACTATTTATAAAGATCCTTTATTTGCCTTTCTGTTTACAAGAAGGAGGTTTATGATCACCCTCTCTCCTATGGGGATTTTGATGTATGTTGGGACTTTTTATGATATTTTACCAAACCTCCACATTTGGGGCCTACTAGATCAGAAGCCAGCAGATAGCAGTTCTGAGTAAGCTGGACTGGGTGAGCCTTTTCTGGAATGGCCAGTGAAGTTTCTGGCTTGCTTTGTGGCAGTATTTTGGAGATGACCACTACCGCAAAAATACAAAAGATATAAACAACTTGCTTACTGGGAAAATTACCAAAAGATAAAGTAAGCAGAAATCAAAACAAGTACTATATGTATGTATTTAAAATGCGTATAAAAGAAAAGAGAAAAAATTGTCAAACTATATAATTCCAGTCTATATTTTAAATAAAGTAAAAGCAGTTATTGTAGAATAAACAGTTACAGACTTCTTTCTTAGGTGGAGTGTGTGAGGTATAGAAGTTTTCATTATTTCCACTTTGTAACATATGCTGTCTTTCTAGTTCTATTTTACTGATTTTGTATTTTTTTTGTTTTTTTTCCAGCTAGTTAAAAGCCCCTCAGTTGATTTTCTTTAAGATTTACTCATTTATATATTGGTGAGGTGAGCTTTGCCTTTTGCTAAGTAGTTTCTTTCTAAAGCGATTATACATTTGTGATAATTAAGTTATGGTTATTTTTATCATTCATACAGCTTTCATTTTTGGTCAATTAATGTCCATATATCATAGGTATTTCAAATAAGTTGTTGTTAGATAATGCTTATATATTTTTCACTTATTCAGTGTTTTATTATATATATTATACATATATATATATACACACACACACTATATATACTGTATATATAAGTATATATATATACAATACAGTGGAACCTCGGTTCACGACCATAATTCGTTCCAAAACTCTGCTCGTAAACCGATTTGGTTGTGAACTGAAGCAATTTCCCCCATAGGATTGTATGTAAATACAATTAATCCGTTCCAGACCGTACAAACTATGTAAATATATATATTTTTTTTAATTTTTAAGCACAAATATAGTTAATGAAACCACAGAATGCACAGTGTAATAGTAAACTAGATGTAAAAACATTGAATAACACTGAGAAAACCTTGAACAACAGAGAAAACTAACACTGCAATAGTTCGTGCTATAGCGCTACCAACCGCTGGCTAAAAACACTTTTTTTTTAAATGAGTTTTAAGCACAGGGAAAAAAATGAACATTTGAAAATATCCGTAATTTAATAAACCACCAAGAAAAGTAACATTGCAACAATGCACGCTACAAACCGATCGCTGTAAACAGAAGTGAAAACAAAAACAAGTCCAGTGCATTCTTTAACTGCCTTCTCTACCTTATGAGTCCAGCCCCCTCTCTCTCGCTGCCAGTGTGTGTGTGTATGTGTGCGTGTGTGTCGCGTGCGCTCTCTCTCTCTCTCTGTCTTGCTCGCTGCATAGGAAATGCACAGGGAGAGACTGAATACGTACAAACCTGCTTAATTTATATTTTAATATTTTGGAGACCTCCCACCCATTTCATTATATCTGAGACTCCAACTCACAAAATAGACAAGTTCAAGACTAGACAACTGTCATCCCATTTTCTTTCTGTCCCTTCATCAATTCTGCCTCATATTATGGATAAAGTTGAATCAAACAAAACTAAACAATATAAGCCTACACTGAATGAATAGCGTTTATTTGCCCTTTCACTTTCTCACCTTTTAAAAGCTACCAGATTTTTTGCCTTAAAGATAAAATATTTACATTATTATTGATACAAGTCCGCGCAATACTAAAACACCCAACCTATACATACAGAGTCTGGTCTTACCTTACACTCACTGGTATTGGTATAAACCCCCAGCCTCCCCATGGCCTTGGATTAAGACAAATGGCAGGGAGGATAAACAGTGCTAAATAACATGTACGGTTAATTAGATGTGAAGTAGCCCAAATGGCTTCATTTGAAAAGCTTACCATTCTGTTTCACTGTAGGCAGCATACGTCTAAAAGAGAAACCCATGGTAAAAGTTATGGATTTTGCACAGCTAATAAAAAAAGCTATAAAGCTAAAGCCACCCTGACTCTTATTTCACACAACACTTGCTGCCAGAGACGTCTGCACGTGGGGGAAGTGGCTTCGCTAATTAGGGATTTTCTGAATGACACCTGTTTTACATTTACATTGTCTTTGCCAACAAGTTCAAAAGTGTAATATTAGCTTTTACACCAAGCCATATGAAATATTTGTTCTCAGATGTGTGCAAAATCTGTGCTTAGTGACCAAGTGCCAAGTGGTGTGCTGTGTTCCGCTTTATTAAATGATTAATTTGTATACACCATACAAAATTCCAGACTCCTTTTACTATTTACAGAAAACTTAATTAGTATTGTAAATATGGTAAGTGGATCGTTTAAGTTTGAAGTGTTGCTACAGTATATGGGAGAAAGATTTCATTTTGTTTCTCAGAGGGCCACACGTACACATTAAATAATGAAATTTTCCTTCTCTCACTGAATACTTGCTTTTTGGAACTCCCATTTGGTGTTCCAGCCCTCAGATTTCATTTTTGTGGTTGGGAGAAGGGGCTTATGTTTTAACCAGGTGTGTGCCATGTGGTGTCATCTTGAGGTCCTAGTAGTTCAAAAAGCCCTCAATAAGACTCCTAAGTATTAAATACACTAGTCAAGTCCCTAGCTTGCATAAAACGTGCTAATTTTACAGTTGAGTCATTCAGACGTGTCAGCTAATTGGAAAGAACTACCCACAGCAGGGACATGGACCAGAAAAACTGGAGGTGTTATTTTGGAAAACTACTGTTTCTTCCAGAATCTATTGTTGTGATGAATACGGAGTACTGACTGACTGTTGTGAGCTGTGCTCATTATTGGCAGCATCCAAGTTGATCTAATACATCTTTCTCCTGGCCAACCTTCACTTCAGTGCATGTACATGTATAATGCATTTCCTAATACATATTGAACATACATACTGACACAGTAAAACTCTCATGTAAAGGAATAGATCTGTATTTTTACTTATTTTTGCCTTACAGACAACATTTGAGTGTCACTCAAAAGCACCCACTACAGATCACAACTGATGTATGTGGTATCTGATTGATACGGAAGTGCTAGACATAAATCCTTATTATATTTACAGAGTAAAACTGTCATATAAGGGAATACATATTTTACGGTTCTGAGCATGTATAAATACTTTATATAGATATTGTGGACTTTATGGGCACTGGAGTTCAATTCCATATGATAGCCAGAAAGAACATTGTAATGATCAAAAAGAGGTTTTATTAACAAAAGAATTGAAAAATCATAAGGAATGAAAGATACTTACTGTAAAAGAGAGAAAATAACAAAGACTAGTCTCCTGGCCTCAACACAATAACTCACACACACACAACATCAAATTACCCATAAGGTTGCCGCTCCACTTGCCCACTACCCTCTTGTCATTATACATACTTACCCTTCTCTCTCAGCACCTCGGGCCACCCTTGTTTCCCTCCACCTTTTGAGCCCTTGTCACCTGTTGCCTCCAAACTTTAAGCTTTTAGTGCATTAATGAAACGGAACTTTTAAATCCTGAACCATGAACACTTCAGGTAACCCTTCATATAAACTTCAGGGTTACCTGGCCGCCATACACACATCTATTGGTGCCACTGAGCAATTCCTCTTAGAACACCAGGATTCCTGCAGCCTTTCCTTACTAATTGATTGTGACTGGCGAGGTCCTGTTTGTTTGCCCTGTACTATATTGACTGTAATCCATAGTTTCCTCTTTTGGCTTGGAAAACCTTTATGAGGTTATCAAGACCACTGATTTCTGATTAATGTTTTATATACTGTATACAGTGATGCTGGAAAATGATGATATAATATTCTAACCCATATACAGTATGATATATGGGTTAGAGCATTAATGGATTTATGTATTTGTATATTACGGTGACAGACTGCTGCTCCATCCAAGGATGGTTCATGCCTTTTCTTCAATGTTGAGAGACACAGATGTATAGTTATATATGTGCAGTACTTATAAAAAGTGTTCAACCTCTCCTAGAAGTTTTTACATTTTATTGTTATACAATTTTGAATTACAGTGGATTTGTCATTTTTGATCAGCAGTTTCATAGTGAAAACAAATCTCTGCATAGTGGTGTAAATTAATTGCAAATATAAAACACAAAAGTATTTAAACCTGTGACACACCTAAATCATCACTGGTGCAGCCAATTGGCTTTAGAAGTCACATCATTTAATGTACAGTAGATCACTTGTCTGGGGTTTCAATGGATTGTCATATAAATGCACATGCATCTGGAAAGTCTAACTTGTGCTGAATCAGCATGGTGGCCTAACCTACACAATGAAGACAAAACAACACTCCAAGCAATTCTGTGAAAATATTGTTGAAAAGTACAAGTCAGGGGACAGAGACAAGAAAATACCCAAGTCAATGAATATCCCTCTGGAGTTCAGTTAAATCAATCACTAAGAAATGGAGAATATGGCACAGACTGTCTACAAAAACTGAGTGATTGTGCAAGACAAAGAAGACTAGAGATTTAGGTCATCAAGAGATCTCTGATAACTCTGAAAGAATTAAAAGCTACAGTGAATCAAACTGGAGTGATTAGGTGTATAAAACTGTTGTCCCTACATTGATGGATTAAAGGCCGGAAATCCACATGACCGTCATCATCAAGTTCTTCCATGTGAACCCTGAATACAATGTGGACTGATTGAGGTCATTTATGTTAGGTAGAATGCATACAGGGGGCTGGGCGGTCTCGTGGCCTCTGAACCCCTGCAATTTTTTTTTTATTCTCCAGCTGTCTGGAGTTTTTTTTTTTTGTCATCCCTGGCCATCAGACCTTACTTTTATTCAATGTTAATTAGCATTGCCTAATTTTATTTTCTTATATATTTTGTCTTTTTTCTCTTTCTGTATCCTGTAAAGTACTTTGAGCTACATATAATACAATACAATTTATTATTGTATAGCCCAAAATCACACAGGAAGTGTCGCAATGGGCTTTAACAGGCCAGGCCTCTTGGCAGCACCCCAGCCTTGATTCTCTAAAAAGACAAGGAAAAACTCCCAAAAAAACCCTTGTAGGGAAAAAATGGAAGAAACCATGGGAAAGGCAGTTCAAAGAGAGACCTCTTTCCAGGTAGGTTGGGCGTGCAGTGGGTCTCAAAAAGAAGGGGTCAATATAATACAATACACAGAACAGAACAAATCCTGTACGGAGCAGAATTTAACAGTAGATGATATCCTATAATATGATTTGGATTTGTTTGTTTGGAGTCCTGGAGACCTCAGCCATCAAGCTGCCTCCCCCATTTGGCCATTCCACAGCTGAAACAGCGCTGGGACAGCCAATCTGATGAAAGGACTCCTCTACCCCACGATTCCTGCGATCCTCCATCAGGGATGACTTTACTGTAGGCAGGCAAAACAACTTTGCAGTTGGGCCGTGTCAGCAAGTGCCACATTTGAGTACCGAGAAGAGAAACAGAATAGGTGACAGTTAGTAGCAAATTCTAACTATCATGTTACTTCTGTTTTAGTGCTAATGACTAACAACAGAGATGGACTCTGTACAGTTAATCAGCAGCTCTAGTCAGGGTATGCTAAACTGAAGTAGTGAGTCTTCAACCGGGATTTTAAAGCTGAGACCGAAGGGGCATCTCTTATAGTAGCAGGCAGACTATTCCAGAGTTTAGGGGCCCTGTAACTAAAAGCTCAACCTCCCACTGTTATTTTATTAATCCTTGGAATCATAAGCAGACTGGCATCTTGAGATCTTAATGTGCGCTCTGGTTTGTATGTCATGATAAGTTCAGATAAGTAAGACGAATCTTGGCCGTTTAATGCTTTATATGTTAAAAGGAGGATTTTGAAATCTGCCCTAAACTTAACCAGGAGCCAGTATAAGGATTTAAGAACTGGAGTTATGTGTTCGTACTTTCTTGTTCTTGTAATACTTCTTGACAGCAGCATTTTGGATTAACTGGAGGCTGTATAAAGAACAGTTTCAGCATTCAGTGAACACAGCATTGCAATAGTCAATCCTACTAAAAAATAAATGTATGAATTAATTTCTCAGAATTCTGTTTATTTAGAAAGCGTCTTAATTTCCCAACATTTTTAAGATGGAAGAAACATGATTTGGACAACTTTGTAATGTGCGCTTTAAATGACAAGCTAAAGTCAAAGATAACTTCTAGCTTGCAGTCTGATTCAGTAAAATTAATGGTGATTCCAACTGAGTTAAATGATGACAAAATATTGTGATCAGCGTCATTCCCTCCAACTATTAACATCTCTGTTTTATCGGTGTTTAAAGACAAGCAGTTCTCATCCATCCACTCCTTTAATTCAGTAACACAACTAATTAAAGACAACATCAGAGAAACTTCATTTGATCTAAATGAAAGGTATAACTGGGTGTCATCTGCATACAAGTGAAAATTAACATTATGTTTCCTAATGATAGATCCCAGTGGAAGCATATAAAGCGAAAACAGTAAAGGTCCCAGTACTGAGCCTTTTCATTTGTATGAAACTGTGCTATATAAATAAATGTTGTTGTCCTGGTGCTTCCCTAGCTATAGCCGTATGGGACAATTACCAAATAGAAAACCACTGTTAAAAAATGCCCATGACATCTTGGCTACAGTTTGTCAGAAGGGACATGGGAGACTCTGAAGTCAGCTGGAAGATGTTCTACAGTCTTATGAGATTAAAATTGACCTTTTTTGGCCATCAGACAAAATACCATGTTCAAAAGGATGGCGGTGGCAGCATTGTGCTGTAGAGAGGCTTCTTTGCAGCAGACCCTGGAAGACTTGTGAGGGCAGAGGATAAAATGAATGCAGCAAAATACAGAGAGATCCTGGAGAAAAAACTGAGAGTCTGCAAGAAACCTGCACCTTGGGAGAAGATTTGTTTTCCAACAAAACAACAACCCTATGCAAAGCCAAAGCTTCACTGGAACGACTTAAAAACAACAATGTAAATGTTGGCCAATTGACTGGCCAAGTAAGGTTCAGATCTCAGACAAACTAAGAATTTGTGGCTGGACTTGAAAAAGGCTGTTCTCTCTAACAAAGCGTGAGCAATTTTGCAAAGAAGAATGTAGAAAAATTACAGTAAAGCTGACAAAGATCTGTGTACACAAACTCAAGGTTGTAATGGCTGCCAAAGATGCATCTACTAAATACTGACTTAAAGGAGGTGAATGCTTATGAGATCAATTGTTTTGTGTTTTATTAGTGTAATTAAAGATTTTTTTTCCTGTTGATCAATGTAAAAAAAAAAATATAAATACACTGTGACTCAGTGTTTTTTAATAATTATAATAATAGTATGAGTAATAATAATAAGAAAAAGAAGAAGGTGTGAATACTTACAAGGGGTGTGAATAATTTTATAGGAATTGTATACATTTTCCCAATGTATTAAATCTGGGCTGTATGGCGGCACTGAAGTATAATGTACATATCCTTATGATATCAGGAGGAGGTGGCTGGCCAGTTGGCTTAGTCAGTTATACCTGACTCTAGACTCCTTAAAGGTAAATTATTTTAAGGAATGCTCTTGAGTATCATTTTGCGGTCTTTATTTTTTTGTTCTGCTGTGCTGTTTTAAAATTACCGTATCTCAATTATAAGGGACTTTAAATGTTATGATGTTTATATTAATCAAATTCAAATATGTCTGTTTCATAGCTTGAGTACTCATGTGTGTTAATATTGCAAAACTTAGTAATTTACTATTATGGCATTATAGTTGTAAATCTGTGTAGTCGCTCTGAGCCTGTACTCAATGAGGAGCCCTGTATAGAAATAAAATGAACAGGAGCATCCATTTATTGCTAAGGCTTTTTGGCTTAGTATACCTTGACTTGATGTTTGGATACCTCTTATAATTCGGAGTTACCTGACTGTATGCTGATACTCTCCAGTCTCACTACAATTTTATCCTTGGTTTCTGAACCTGTGCCAAAGTTTGATTAAAGACCCCCTTAGTGCTGTCAGGCCAAGAAGTTAGACACCATGTGATAATAAGTATGGAGAATAATTTAACACTAGGGGCTCAACCAAGTGTATGTGATTGTTACATTCAGCAACATCCATGTTCAGCGTACCTGAAAGAACATGTGAAGCAGTTAATGCCACTCTGAATTTATTCTAGGACAGATTCAGAACACAAAATTAAATATCAAACTTATATGAATGAGAAATTTCAGTGTTTAAAATGCATTAACAAAAAATAAATGAGAGATTAGTGTGCAGAAATGTTGGTTTACATTTAAAAATTCTGACTGAAATGGCTGTTGAATTTTAATAATACAGTAAGAGACATGCACATCCTTCTCACCAAAATCAATGTAAGGCACCTCTTTATAATACCAGTCTACATGAGCTCACTTACCTAATGAATTAGATAGATTAATACAATTTTAGGCCTCTTGTATTGGTACAGAGACATTTTATTTAACCAGTGCCAAAAATACAAACCAGTTTCTTTAAAAGCTATGAGAAAACTTCAGTATACTGTGTTTGCACAGCACCTAATAATACAGATTTTCAACCACAATTGACCCAACCTTGTCAGCGGGGCCTTGCCATGAAATTACAAGAGCAACTGGTGACATCAAAGGATGAAGTCAGGTCATGAAACTTGAAAGTTATCGGACTAGGAGACATAGTCAAAATAGAAAAACACAAGTAGCCAAAGAGTAAAAATAAACACAAGGAACAGATGATGACAAAAAAATACCAGCTTCATGTTCTGCATTTGGCCTAATGGAGGGGTTGTGGCTTGGAGGAATATTGTTGTTACAATATACTTGTTACATTCACCATTTTGACGATTGTTTGGGTTTTCTGGGGAAGCCCAACAGATGCTATTGCATACAGTAAATATATTGAAGAATTGGTTTATCACTGTGATTTCTACACTAATTAAGCAAACACACATAAAATGTACTTATATTTTTAAAATTACATAGATTTACCTTGTGTGTGTATAATAATAGTATTTTAGCATGTACAGAGAATATGAGACATGGCAAGAGCTACAGATCATTGCCCTTTGAAATGCAAACATTAAGAAAGAAACCAGAAAAAAAAGTACAGCTTAGCTTAACTTGATTCCAGTCCAGTTTTTTCTATTGCCTCAGACTTGTCTTGAACTTGGGGGTATTTGTACTTGGACTTGTCTCTGCCTTGGCCGTTGGTCTCACCAAATATGGGTTTTGTTGTGAATTAGGCCAGCTGCCTTCTTGAAAGTTTTTTTTTTTACCCTCTAAGCACCAGGCACATTTGTGTCAAGATTCCAACTGTACAGGTCTGAGCGCGTTCTGCTTAATATCTTTGTGCACTTTTACTTTTATTTGTTACTAGTTAGATTCACGTTTAAGAATGTCCTGATTAATTCTATTTAACTTTTTGAATTTACTACTATTCTCCTTTGAAATAATTTCTTATCCATTAGACAACAGAATTAACAGCACATGTGTAACTGTGTCTGATCATTATGAACACAGGGGAATGACTCAGGCTTGTATGGGGAAAAAAGCAATCAGGAGAACTTTAGTGGCAATTAGAGCAAGACCTAGCCACTATTTGTGATTTTAATTTTTGGTTAGCCTTTTGTTCTGATATATTAAATTGTTTAGAATTCAGCTGTACCAACTCCTGCTCTCTTAAGCTGTCCCCAGAAACACAATAGCTGTCCCTCTGCTGCAACAACAACCGAGGCTTTGTTTCAAACAGCTGTAGTCGCTGCAATCAAAGCTTATTTAAAAATGTTCGGCTAACTACATATGAAGTTATTGTTCATATCTGTGACGATTATTTGGTCATAAACTTTGTTGTTCTTTAAAAGAAAGTAATGATCCAAACTTGTAATCAGCCTCAAGTTAGGTAGTTACAAGAACTGCACTCCTCAGCACTGTATGGTTATTTTAATATTAACTTGTTTTCAGTTTGTAAATTAAAAGTAAATAGACAAGCTACAGTCATATGGAAAAGTTTGGGAACCCCTCTTAATTCTTTGGATTAGGGTTTATCATTGGCTGAGCTTTCAGAGTAGCAACTTCCTTTTAATATATGACATGCTTTATGGAAACAGTAGTATTTCAGCAGTGACATTAAGTTTATTGGATTAACAGAACATATGCAATATGTATCATAACAAAATTTGACAGGTGCATAAATTTGGGCACCCCAACAGAGATATTACATCAATACTTAGTTGAGCCTCCTTTTGCAAATATAACAGCCTCTAGACGCCTCCTATAGCCTTTGACAAGTGTCTGGTATTTTTGACCATTCTTTCATACAAAATCTCTCCAGTTCAGTTAAATTTGATGGCTGCCGAGCATGGACAGCCTGCTTCAAATCATCCCATAGATTTTCAATGATATTCAAGTCAGGGGACTGTGACGGCCATTCCAGAATATTGTACTTCTCCCACTGCATGAATGCTTTTGTAGATTTCGAACTGTTTTAGTTCTTGTCTTATTCAACCCCTGCGTAACTTCAACTTTGTGACTGATGCTTGAACATTATCCTGTAGAATTTGTTGATATTGGGTTGAATTCATCCGACCCTCGACTTTAACAAGGGCCCCAGTCCCTGAACTAGCCACACGGCCCCACAGCATGATGGAACCTCCACCAAATTTGACAGTAGGTAGCAGGTGTTTTTCTTGGAATGCGGTGTTCTTCTTCCGCCATGCAAAGCGCTTTCTGTTATGACCAAATAACAAAATGTTTGTCTCAACAGTCCAAAGCACTTTGTTCCAAAATGAATCTGGCTTGTCTAAATGAGCATTTGCATACAACAAGCGACTCTGTTTGTGGCGTGAGTGCAGAAAGGGCGTCTTTCTCATCACCCTGCCATACAGATGTTCTTTGTGAAAATTGCGCTGAATTATAGAACGATGTACAGATACATCATCTGCAGCAAGATGTTCTTGCAGGTCTTTGGAGGTGATCTGTGGGTTGTCTGTAACCAGTCTCACAATCCTGCGCATATGCCGCTCCTGTATTTTTCTTGGCCTGCCAGACCTAGGTTTAAAAGCAACTGTGCCTGTGGCCTTCCATTTCCTGATTCCATTCCTTACAGTTGAAACTGACAGATCAAACCTCTGAGATAGCTTTTTGTAGCCTTCCCCTAAACCATGATACTGAACAATCTTTGTTTTCAGATCTTTTGAGAGTTGCTTTGAGGATCCCATGTTGTCACTCTTCAGAGGAGAGTCAAAGGGAAGCACAACTTGCAATTGACCACCTTACCTTTTTTCATGATTGGACAGACCTGTCTATGAAGTTCAAGGCTTAACGAGCTAATCCAACCAATTTGGTGTTGCAAGTAATCAGTATTAAGCAGTTACATGCATTCAAATAAGCATAATCACAAGGGTACCCAAATTTTTGCACAGCCAGTTTTTCACATTTGATTTAATTTCATACAACTAAGTACTGCATCATAAAAATCTTTGTTCGGAAAACACCCCAGTACTCAGATGTTCCTAGGAAATGAAAGACATATCACTGTTATCTTTTTTTTTGAAAGTAGAGTAAATTATTATGCAGGCTGAGAGGGGTTCCCAAACTTTTTTAAATGACCGTATTTGTTTACAGTAATCCCTCCTCCATCGCGGGGGTTGCGTTCCAGAGCCACCCGTGAAATAAGAAAATCCGTGAAGTAGAAACCATATGGTTATTTTTATATTGTCATGCTTGGGTCACAGATTTGCGCAGAAACACAGGAGGTTGTAGAGAGACAGGAACGTTATTCCAACACTGCAAACAAACATTTGTCTCTTTTTCAAAAGTTTAAACTGTGCTCCATGACAAGACAGAGATGACAGTTCTGTCTCACAATTAAAAGAATGCAAACATATCTTCCTCTTCAAAGGAGTGCGTATCAGGAGCACAGAATGTCACATAAATAGAGAAAACAATCTCTAGCAAACAAATCAATAGGGCTGTTTGGCTTAAGTATGCGAAGCACCGCGGCACAAAGCTGTTGAAGGCGGCAGCTCACGCCCCCTCCGTCAGGAGCAGGGAGGGAGAGAGAGAGAGTTTGTTTTTCAGTCAAAAATCAATACGTGCCCTTCGAGCTTTTGTGCAGCATGTCGTTTCAGGAAGCAGCTGCACAAAAGATAGCAACGTGAAGATAATCTTTCAGCATTTTTAAACGAGCGTCCGTATCGTCTAGGTGTGCGAACAGCCCCCCTGCTCAATCCCCATACGTCAGGATCAGAGAAAGTCAGCGCAAGAGAAAGAGAAAAGTAAGCAATCTAGCTTCTCAGCCATCTGCCAATAGCGTCCCTTGTATGAAATCAACTGGGCAAACCAACTGAGGAAGCATGTACCAGAAATTAAAAGACCCATTGTCCGCAGAAATCCGCGAACCAGCAAAAAATCTGCGATATATATTTAAATATGCTTACATATAAAATCCGTGATGGAGTGAAGCCGCGAAAGGCGAAGCGCGATATAGCGAGGGATCACTGTATAATCTAAAAATATAAATTAAGTATTTTTTCTGTTTTTCAGTATTACGTTTGATAAACAAAACTCTCATTAAGTAATCACCTCTTATTTCTCAAGTGCAAATAGACATTTAGAGTACTGTAAAAGGACACCAAAGAGTTTTCACATTTTATGGCTTATATGTGCACATGCAAATTACCTACAAAGGAAAAAGTTCATAAAATATATTTGGAAATAGTAACTGAATTATTTAGAACTACTGAAAAGCTAAATTCTTTGACAAAGTTGTTTTGTTTTCATGATGGTGAGGGTTATATGTTATTGTAACGCCAAATGAAAAGGCATAAATGAAATAAAGAATACAACCTAATTTGATCTTGCTTGGTGGTTTTACTTTTTATTTAAAATATTATAAATGAAAGTTCAACATATCATTTGAAAGAAAATATACTATCATACCATACCAATTTCTAAGCCAGTTAAATCCTAAACAGGCTTGTGGGTCATTAGAGCCTATCCAGAAAGCATTGGGCGCAAGGCATAAACAATCCCTGGACAGGGTACCAGTCCATTGCATGGCAAACACACCCACATACACTACAAATACACAACAGGGCCAATTTAGTTGTCACCAATCTATCTAACCTTGCATGTCTTTGGACTTTTGGAGGAAACCCTTGCAGACAGAATATGCAAGCTCCATGCTGGAAGAACCCAAACTACAAACCCCAGTCCCCTTACTGTGAGGCAGAGGTGCTACCACAGCACCACCATGCCACACTTATATTATCATTCTCTATAAAAACAAATACTCAAAAAATTGTTAACTGTATACAAAATTTTTATCTGTTAATTTCTACAATTAGGAGTATGGTCACTATTTAATTTGGGGTTAGAACTTCACATTTACCAATACATTTTGGTATAATGTTGTATACGCCCCTCACCGCTCATTGTCTGGGTGATATCCTATTATTAAATCCTTTATCTAAAGTGCATCAAATATAGTTGAATTTTGAATGACTCCAACAGAGAATTAGCAAATGTGAGCTGGAACCATCTGAAGTCTAGTTAAGGCTTGGTCTTGAAGAGATCTCATTTTATTCTGTCTTGCTATCATTTAGACTTACCGTCTTGATCCCCATGGATACAACATGGTTCTTGACTACAGCAATGAACTACAGCAACGAACAACTAAATGCTGCTGCTGACTGCAGTATTGTGTCTTCCTGACTTAACATCTGAGTGCTGTTTCACCGGAAGCCATCCAGCCATTTGGTCTTTTAAATGTTTTTCCTAAACAAGCCACCTAGGGATAGCTAAAGATTTTGGGGGGGAAAAAAAACCATAGTGGCATACTAGCCAACTTGCCCACATCTCTGTTGCATCAGAGATTCTTTTTCTGATGATGATAACAATGGTATGTTCCCTGCCAGACAGATTGCAATTGTTTGCTAAACCACTACTAAAAGCCAAAGTTAAGTGCTTTTTTCTATATCATTTGAGTGTTTTATTCTCTGACTGTGGTCTTCAGATATCTTTCAGAACTGAGATCAACTATTTTACAGGGAGCATGTATCCACTGCAATATAAGCACACTGTACATTTAGAGGGTTAGCCATTGAGAAATCAGGAATGGGGAGTAGCACTTGTGATTTAACATGTCCCAGACACGGACTTCATTGTGTATGTCATTACTTAATTCTTAGTCTTGAAACCAATTTCTTAACAATTTCCTTAACATTGCACTACTCATGTACCACAATTTATCCCTATTGTAATGAAGATAATTTTTGATTATCTTCCAAACTGTGCTCTTACTTATTCAGGGTATCAAACTCACCTGTAACAAAGACATCCTTATCTGGTTATTTTGAAGTCTCCATATTGGTTCATCTAAACCCAGAGATTCAGGGAACAGTTTAAAATGGAATACAAAAAGACAGTGGTTAGCTACACAAAAAAAAAACACAAGAATATGTGGTGAATGAAGAATCATGCAATGGCTCCATGGTGCTTTGGTGGATGAGCTGTTCATTAACAATGTTATAAAATGGAAAAAGCACCTCTAGCAGACGTGTAAAGATGATGAACCCAGCGCATCCTCCACCACAGAATATGTACTGCTCTGACAGGCTTTAGTCTTAACCACAGAAAGCTGAGTGGGGACACAATCGAAGTCTTCAAAATTTTTATAAAGCATTCATAAAATTAAGACAGAAAAATCATTTAATTTAAATAGTGTATCACATAATCAGAGGAGCAACAAGTTATTTTCAGAGAGTATGCAAGATGTATTTTTAGGACCCCATTCTTCATGCATTTCATAAAGCAAAATATTCATAGGAGTCTTAAGCTGTATGCATGTTCTTAGAACATCCTAGTGGTTGGTGGCTCTTATGCATTTCATACACTGCATTCCCCCTATTTGCGCCCCTGCACATTTGTGAATTTCCCCTTGGGATTAATAAAGTATCTATCTATCTATCTATCTATCTATCTATATACTTGAGATCACCAAAGAAAATTAACACTAGAATTACCAAAGCCTATGAAAAAACATCTTTTGTCCTGTAAATGTGCCGTAAAAACAAGCAGCCTGCTATTCCATCCCCCAACCGCCACAAAACGTGGACAAAGTTCTCTCAGCTCTTGCCTTGATTATCTGGGAATGAAATGTTGGAGTTTTAGAGTGGAAATAATCGTTTGTTATTTGGAACACATGCATTTCATGTGTGTTCCGTTTCTACAATCCATCCATCCATCCTCTTCCGCTTATCCGAGGTCGGGTCGCGGGGGCAGCAGCTTGAACAGAGATGCCCAGACTTCCCTCTCTCCAGCCACTTCTTCTAGCTCTTCCAGGAGAATCCCAAGGCGTTCCCAGGCCAGCCGTGAGACATAGTCCCTCCAGCGTGTCCTGGGTCTTCCCCGAGGACTCCTCCCGGTTGGACGTGCCCAGAACACCTCACCAGGGAGGCATCCTGATCAGATGCCCGAGCCACCTCATGTGACTCCTCTCGATGCGGAGGAGCAGTGGCTCTACTCTGAGCCCCTCCCAGATGACTGAGCTTCTCACCCTATCTTTAAGGGAGAGCCCAGACACCCTGCGGAGGAAACTCATTTCAGCCGCTTGTATTCGCGATCTCGTTCTTTCGGTCACTACCCAAAGCTCATGACCATAGGTGAGGGTAGGAACATAGATCGACCGGTAAATTGAGAGCTTTGCCTTACGGCTCAGCTCCTTTTTCACCACGACAGACCGATGCAGAGCCCGCATCACTGCGGACGCTGCACCGATCTGCCTGTCGATCTCGCGCTCCATTCTTCCCTCACTCGTGAACAAGACCCCGAGATACTTGAACTCCTCCACTTGAGGCAAGATCTTGCTCCCAACCCTGAGAGGGCACTCCACCCTTTTCCGGCTGAGGACCATGGTCTCGGATTTGGAGGTGCTGATTCCCATCCCAGCCGCTTCATACTCAGCTGCGAACCGATCCAGAGAGAGTTGAAGGTCACGGCCTGATGAAGCAAACAGGACAACATCATCTGCAAAAAGCAGTGACCCAATCCTGAGTCCACCAAACTGGACCCCCTCAACACCCTGGCTGCGCCTAGAAATTCTGTTCATAAAAGTTATGAACAGAATCGGTGACAAAGGGCAGCCCTGGCGGAGTCCAACTCTCACTGGAAACGGGTTCGACTTACTGCCGGCAATGCGGACCAAGCTCTGACACCGATTGTACAGGGACCAAACAGCCCTTATCAGGGGGTCTGATACCCCATAATCCCGGAGCACCCCCCACAGGATTCCCTGAGGGACATGGTCAAATGCCTTTTCCAAGTCCACAAAACATAGGTAGACTGGTTGGGCGAACTCCCATGCACCCTCCAGGGCTCTGCTAAGGGTGTAGAACTGGTCCACTGTTCCGCGACCAGGACGAAAACCACACTGTTCCTCCTGAATCCGAGGTTCGACTATCCGACGGACCCTCCTCTCCAGAACCCCCGAATAGACTTTTCCAGGGAGGCTGAGGAGTGTGATCCCTCTGTAGTTCTTAAAGAGGGGGACCACCACCCCGGTCTGCCAATCCAGAGGCACTGTCCCTGATGTCCATGCGATGCTGCAGAGACGTGTCAACCAAGACAGCCCTACAACATCCAGAGCTTTGAGGAACTCTGGGCGTATCTCATCCACCCCCGGGGCCCTGCCACCAAGGAGTTTTTTGACCACCTCGGTGACCTCAGTCCCAGAGATGGGGGAGCCCACCTCCGAGTCCCCAAGCTCTGCTTCCTCATTGGAAGGCATGTTAGTGGGATTGAGGAGGTCTTCGAAGTACTCCCCGCACCGACCCACAACGTCCTGAGTCGAGGTCAGCAGCGCAACATCCCCACCATACACAGTGTTGACACTGCACTGCTTCCCCCTCCTGAGACGCCGGACGGTGGACCAGAATCTCCTCGAAGCCATCCAAAAGTCGTTCTCCATGGCCTCCCCAAAATCCTCCCATGCCCGAGTATTTGCCTCAGCAACCACTGAAGCCGCATTCCGCTTGGCCTGCCGGTACCTATTAGCTGCCTCCAGAGTCCCACAGGACAAAAGGGACCGGTAGGACTCCTTCAGCTTGACAGCATCCCTCACCGCCGGTGTCCACCAACGGGTTTGGGGATTGCCGCCACGACAGACACCGACCACCTTACGGCCACAGCTCCAGTCAGCCACCTCAACAATAGAGGCACGGAACATGGCCCATTCAGACTCAATGTCCCCCACCTCCCTCAGGACGTGGTTGAAGTTCTGCCGGAGGTGGGAGTTGAAGCTACTTCTGACAGGGGGCTCTGCCAGATGTTCCCAGCAGACCCTCACAACACGTTTGGGCCTACCAGGCCTGACCGGCATCCTCCCCCACCATCGAAGCCAACTCACCACCAGGTGGTGATCAGTTGACAGCTCCGCCCCTCTCTTCACCCGAGTGTCCAAGACATGTGGCCGCAAGTCCGACGACACGACCACAAAGTCGATCATCGAACTGAGGCCTAGGGTGTCCTGGTGCCATGTGCACATATGAACACCCCTATGCTTGAACATGTGTTCGTTATGGACAATCCGTGACGAGCACATAAGTCCAATAACAAAACACCACTCAGGTTCAGATCGGGGGGGCCATTCCTCCCAATCACGCCCTTCCAGGTCTCACTGTCATTGCCCACGTGAGCACTGAAGTCTCCCAGTAGCACGAGGGAGTCCCCAGAAGGTATGCCCTCTAGCACCCCCTCCAGGGACTCCAAAAAGGGTGGGTACTCCGAACTGCCAGTCGGTGCATACGCACAAACAACAGTTAGGACCCGTCCCCCCACCCGAAGGCGGAGGGAGGCTACCCTCTTGTCCACCGGGGTAAACCCCAATGTACAGGCTCCAAGTTGGGGAGCAATAAGTATGCCCACACCCGCTCGGAGCCTCTCACTGGGGGCAACTCCAGAGTGGTAGAGAGTCCAGCCCCTCTCAAGGAGATTGGTTCCAGATTCCAAGCTGTGCATCGAGGTGAGCCCGACTATATCAAGCTGGAACCTCTCAACGTCGCGCACTAGCTCAGGCTCCTTCCCCTTCAGAGAGGTGACATTCCACGTCCCAAGAGCCAGTTTCTACAATAATCTGTGTAAACACATTGTTAAAACAGAAACATTTTTCATATTTTATTAATAAATGACAAAATGTAGGCATAAACTATATAATGTGTGAAGCCTGAAGTCCAAAGATCAAATAAACACTTTCACAAAAGGTTCAATGATGAATCAACAGCTGCCGTGGCGTAGTGGTAAGAATTGCTGATTTGTAATCAAGAGTCCCCTGGTTCGATCTGGACTGCCTCTTATATTTACCAGTTTGAGTAGTGAGCTGCTCTTATTGTTATTATTATACAGTAAACACATACATTTGATTTGCGTCTGTAACAGCCGCTGTACATTTATAGTGCTTATAAAAGTAGGCATTTTTTTTCCCAATTTTATTCTCTCAGTCACGATCACGATACATACTGCCACCCTAGGGATCTGACGCTGTTAGTTTCTATTTGAAACTGAGAATAACTGTAGATGTGAGTGGTGTTTTGAGACAATGGAACTGGACATTCTCTGATCTGGATGGATAAAAGCTGACACACAAACGCTGGTGAATCTGCTTTATTCGTATCTCACTGTCACTTGATTTTTGTTTTTTATTCAGTAGTACTGAGTGTTCCTGATCACGCTGAATTTGTATGCACCTTATGGTCCATGATGTCAATGCTGCACTGACAAAAAACAGAGACAAAGGTATATATGATATTTGGAATTATTTATTTTATGACCTGTATAGTACATTTCAGAAAACATTATGGCACGGATGCATCATTATTCATATTATTCATATTCATTTGCATAACATCTTGCGGTTGTAATCAGTGACTGCATGGTTTCCCCCCCCCCCCCCAATCTTGCCAGTCTCCACATGTTGCTGTATGGTGGTGTTTCTTTTGTACTCCAGGACATGCAGAGGAAAGAATAGCACAGAGAGGTCAGTTCAGCACTATATGCAATCATCAAATTCAAATGTTAACAGTTCACACACACGCAAGGACCGTCCTTCCTACATTTACATGTGTACCAGTTGCAATGTACACACTTCTTGCTATGCTGTGGTTTCTATTACACACCTGAAAGAAAGACAATATATGTGACATTTTGAAGAAATCATTTTATGACCTGAATAGTATTAATCAGAAAACATCATTGCACTAATGCAATATTATTTGAAAATGAACAGAGTCAGATCAGGTGTGAATTTATGCTGCCGCTGTTAGTTACAGTCAGATCAGGAGGGGCGGTGGAGAGCGTGATCGTGATTCAGAGAATAAAACTGAAAAAAATTTACTTTTACAAATACCATAAATTTATACCCAATGTACCATATATTTTTGTCTCTTTCTTTTTTGCCCAGTGCTGCGTTGACGTCATGCACCAGAAGAAGTAAGTTAATTCAGTATTTTAGCTAATAGTATGTATCATGATCGTGACTGAGAGAATAAAAGTGGGAAAAAAAAGCTAACTTTTACAAGTACTATAAATGCACACAAGCTGTTACAGATGCAAACCAAATGTATGTGTTTATTGTATAATATTAACAATAAGAGCAGCTCACTACTCAAAACGGTAAATATAGGAGGTAGTCAGGATCGATCCGGGGACTCTTGATTACAAGTCAGCAATTCTTACCGCTATGTTAACATGTTTACACAGATTATTGTAGAAACAGAACATACATGAAATGCATGTGTTCCAAATAACTATCTATTATTTCCACTCTAAAACTCCAGCACTTTGCTTCCAGATAATCAAGGCATGAGTTGGGAGAACTTTGTGCATGTTCTGCGGCGGTGTGGGGATGGAATAGTAGGCTGCTCGCTGCTTGTCTTTATCGGCACATTTACAGGACAAAAGACGCTGACAGAGAGGTGCGAAGGGATTTAAGGTGGG
This sequence comes from Erpetoichthys calabaricus, assembly GCF_900747795.2. Lineage (NCBI taxonomy): Eukaryota > Metazoa > Chordata > Cladistia > Polypteriformes > Polypteridae > Erpetoichthys > Erpetoichthys calabaricus. Next base: position 141,649,281 of record NC_041400.2, on the reverse strand, counting down.
CTGGATTTATGAGTTTTTTCGTAGGCTTTGGTAATTCTAGTGTATTCAAGAGACAGATTTTTAAATGGATCATGGGAAGTCATATGATAAAGGTGGGGGCCCACAAAGGATGAAACAGTGGGACAACTTAGCTATTTTTATCTGAATGAATTGGTGAACTGAATGGTCTCTTCTCGTTTGTCTAACAGTTCCACTCAGCAGCTACTGCAGCACAAATTAAAAATAAAATGCAACAAAAAAATTTCAATGAAATAATAAGCAGATTAAACAATTGGTATTGCAATTGTTTGATAATGATGTTACGTTTTTTGAAGAGGAGCAGAGATGTTTAAATGAGAGAGTGCTACCAACTGAAAGATGAATTTGTCATACAATTACTTTTTAATTAATGCGCAAACATGTTTGGTAGATAAACCGATGGGCTTTGACTACGCAATGTACACACACAAATCATATGCATGTATAATAGATCTTTATCCATCAGTTAAGTCATTTTAATATTGTCCCAGATAATGATTAAAATAATTTGTTTCTTAGAACATGTAAGAAAGCGCAGCTAATAGAGAGAAATCCAGAGGACATTGTTCCTGACGTGCTACTGTCAAACTCATATGGCATGATTTTTATTGTGTGGTTGGAAATCTATACAGAATAACATACAGGCAGACATAAAAGTGAGGCTAGCATGCCAGTCTTCATTAGTTTACGTCTTGTAAATTCACACTGAATGCTTCAAACCACATTTTCAGAGGCAAATACCCACATGGAACAAAAGAGAGGTAATGGTGGTGATGATACTGTCAAAGTACTGCTGACTAAGGATGAGAGCATATGGCTTTTATAAATGGAAAAAATAATGGAGTAATATTTTAAAAAATACAGTATTGAGCATTGTTATCTGTTCAAACACTCTTAAGTTGTCCCTGAACACAAAATTAATTCCCAGGTGTAGTCAAACCAGAAATAGGTTTTAAGAATCAGCAAGGTACTATTTCCAGGTGCATCCTGGTTATGAATTCAAGGGTTAGGAATGCCATTTGAAATCGCCGGGACCAGAAATTCCAGTGGCCACAGATATTCCCGCAAGCCTGAAACACAGCTCCTGTTAGGTATGCTGCCCACACAATAATACTTATCATAAGACATGTAAAATATAACTAACCGATATGTTATCAATTATCAGACTTTTCCCATTAAACTATTTATTGACATTCAAAACCCTTCAACTAATATTAGGTCCATTGAGAATACGATTCCAGGGTATTCTTTATTATGTCACATGGTATTCTTCTATTTGACAGAGAACTAGTCAATGCTTTTAAATACTGTCCTCTATTGCTTGCAGAGAATGTAACATCTTTTCAACAAGGACACACTCCAAACCTTTCCTAAAGTGTACCCCTGCCAGTAAACCTTTCTGGAGCTCTTTAAACAAAGTTGACAACATTGTTCCCAGGAAGAAAACGTTTTAAATAACTTTTCCTCAATCCAGCTATTTCAAACTGACTTGTTTGGAAAGACATGGTAAATCTGTGGGAACTGTGTAAGGTAATACAATTTGATGAAAAAGTACCCCCTTTGACTTTCCATAATGGCCGATTTTTCTTTTCATATTGAATGTTACCAGATGTTCATCTTTTATCAAATCCAGTCATCATTATCAATAACCAAACTGTGAAAAACTACTTACCAGAGTATATTCTATCCAGTCAGGGTCAGATACGTGAATTCTTTATTAAACAGACATAAACAGGTTCTTCTTTGCCTTATAAGAATGCCAAAAATACCCTATAATATCATAATCTTCAGTTAGGTTAGGTTTTCATCATTCAAATTTTAAAAGATATTCCTGAAAACCACCATAAGAATAATTTTGTGCCACTCAGGGTCTGTGAGTAATATTCCAAGATACTACAATGCCACAGATATTTACTGTAGCCTTGAAATGCAAACGATATGGAATAAAACCAAGCCTGCCCCAGAATGGCTGCTGAGTAGCTTTAGGACTTTCATTTAGGACTGACAGCCATAACAGGATTCAAAAGAGTGCTATTCAAAAAAGGGTTTATTGAGTGTAGCAAGCAAAAAACATTAATCTAGAAGAACAGCACTGAATCTCAGGTTTGCTGAAGTGCTGCTAGTTCTTCAAAACTTAAGGAATAGGAATTTTAAAATGTGGTACAGTGATCCCTCGCTATATCGCGCTTCGCCTTTCGCGGCTTCACTCCATCACGGATTTTATATGTAAGCATATTTAAATATATAATCGCAGATTTTTTGCTGGTTCGCGGATTTCTGAGGACAATGGGTCTTTTAATTTCTGGTACATGCTTCCTCAGTTGGTTTGCCCAGTTGATTTCATACAAGGGAAGCTATTGGCAGATGGCTGAGAAGCTACCCAACTTACTTTTCTCTGTCTCTCTTGCGCTGACTTTCTCTGATCCTGACGTAGGGGGTGTGAGCAGGGGGGCTGTTCGCACACCTAGACGATACGGACGCTCGTCTAAAAATGCTGAAAGATTATCTTCACGTTGCTACCTTCTGTGTGCAGCTGCTTCCTGAAGCGACATGCTGCACGGTGCTTCACATACTTAAAAGCTTAAATAGGCACGTATTGATTTTTCACTGTTTTGTTTTTGTCTGTGTCTCTCTCTATCTCTCACCCTGCTCCTGACGGAGGGGGTGTGAGCTGCCGCCTTCAACAGCTTTGTACCGGCGGTGCTTCGCATACTTAAAAGCCAAACAGCCCTATTGATTTGTTTGCTTTCCTCTCTGTTTCTGACAGCCTGTGCTCCTGACACACACTCCTTTGAAGAGGAAGATATGTTTGCATTCTTTTAATTGTGAGACAGAACTGTCATCTCTGTCTTGTCATGGAGCACAGTTTAAACTTTTGAAAAAGAGACAAATGTTTGTTTGCAGTGTTTGAATAACGTTCCTGTCTCTCTACAACCTCCTGTGTTTCTGCGCAAATCTGTGACCCAAGCATGACAATATAAAAATAACCATATAAACATATGGTTTCTACTTAGCGGATTTTCTTATTTCGCGGGTGGCTCTGGAACGCAACCCCCGCGATGGAGGAGGGATTACTGTATTTCATGAAAACATGAATATTGCTTTGAGAAGTGAGACGAAATAATGTGGAGCAGTCTATTGGAAATTAAAGAGTAAACCCTATGGAAGTATTGGACAACAGATGATGCAAAAACAAAGAAAAAGTTCCTAAATGGAAGCAGCTTGCAATGGGCGAACTGACCAAATTTCCTCAACAGTGATGTAAAAGACAAATCCTCTAGGTAATGAAACACTTAATATCTGTACATGTCATAATTTTTGTAAAACATAGTGCAGGAATATGCAAAGATATGAACTTATGCACTGTCAAGGTTCGCCAAAATCTTCTCACCCTGTAGCTACAAGAGTAGGAGCTCTGTTACATTAACAGAGAGTAGTTTCGGAAAAAGGTACCTTGCCCTGAAGACAATGGAAAGGCAATGCGATAAGTACTTACTGTATTAAAAGCCTATTACTTATAAGAATGAAAAATCTACCAAAAGAATTACGTATTGGTTTCTTTAGTGCCCCACACAGTCACGGCACCATTAGGCAATGGAATGGATTAGATTAGTTTACAATTTCTTTTAGACAGAATTTAATGAATTTCATCTAACAAATCAGCAACCCTTATCAGTTTTTGTGTGCATTTTAACACATTTCTAAGCTTAATGTTCTCAACAGATAACGTATTTGCCTCAAGATAACTACTGTTCTAGTTGCGAAGAAGAACTTTTGTTGCATGAATTTCTATGCAATCATTTTAGGAAATATCATTCCATTTTCAAATGTATTTATTTAGTGCTGGGATTCAGGGTCTATTCCAGCAGCATTGGACACAAGGCAGAATCCATCTTGACTATGGCGCCAATATATTACAAGGCACACTCACAGTTAGAAACACAGTAATTTACATTGCCCAAATTTAGAGTTGTCAAAATATTAACATGTCTTTGGGATGTGTGATGAAAACTGTATTAACTCCATACTAGCAGTGCATGGGCGGTGATTTAAGCAAAGGACTCTGTAAGGAGCTGTAATACACCAGCATCACCCAGTTCACCATTCTGTCACCATATTTTTGAAATTATTGAACATTATTTGCACATTATTACCACTGAACATTAAATGTATGCTCATTTGTAATGGGTGTATTCTCTGTGAGTGATTTAAAAAATGTATATTAAGAAATAGATTAAATAGCAGAACTAAAGTATTTTGTGCTAAAAATATTTTTTTTTATAAGTCTTTGAGTCTTCCTTATTTTGAAACAACAATAGTGAATATATGAAGGACCCTTTAACATCAGACAAAAACAAAGGTCAGTATACATTTTGGATTCAGGTTTAAAGAAAACATGCTACATAAATTGTAGTTGGCATATGACACAACTATAATTGCATTTTCCAGCTGACAACAAAATTGCAGTTTGCAAACATTAAGAGACACTACTGTGCATCTTCCAGGTAAAATCACTTTGGTATTCATACATTATGATTGCTGTTTTAAAAAGAATGTGCTGCATTGTAATGTTGGCATGACACCATATGATTCATTAGTGTGAAATTGTCTCAAGTGTTTAAAGCTAATGGATTGTCCAAATTATTTTTAACCGCTATCTAGTAAAAAAAAAAAAAACTCTAAGAGAGTATTCCATATTTTCCCAACATTTTTCAAACTAATAATTCTAATACCATGTCACAAAGTTCCAGAAACTATTGTTACTGCCAACTCTGTATGTGGCAAAAATTTCTGCATCACTTTGCAAATATTATGTCATTGCTGTAGTATCTATAATATTTTCATTATGCACAAGTAATAGTAATGAAAGACATTCAGAATGACATTTTTATTGCAAATCCTCATTTGTTAAATCATCATTTTGTATAGTTTTAAAATGTTTTCAATTAATTTCACATTTTCTAATCACTAAAGGCTGTCTCGTCCAATTAAACTGAATGCATTTGAGCATTTAACTCAGAAATGTGACCAGAGGTTGAAGATGTACAAAAAACATTAAAATGTTGAAAAATATTTAGACATATATAAAATGTAACTGTAAATCAGTCTTCTCCCATTACTAACATGGATTATCCTTAATTTTCCAATGCCAACAAAATCTAAATTAGTTTACTGCTACTCAATTTAAGAAAATACATATCTTGTTCTACAGAACCCAATCATTTTAGGACACAGCATTAAATAAATTAAAATAAATGCAGTCTGACCACAAAGAAATTTCTGAGAAGAACCTACTCTAAAATGTAAGTTCTGTTGAAGTTTGGCCCTGGGGGCTGTTTCAGTCAATAAGAACCAACAAACCTTTGGCTCGATGTCAGGAAGATCTATGAAGTCTTGAGGCTATTTAATTAAAGTATAAACTTCTAAGAGAGCTGAGGTCTGCATCATTTTTGTTTCTTTAGTCCACACAAAAGCTCCAGATAATTTGCACAAACAATAGATGGACAATTGCAGGCAAACATAATCAAAGCCACAGCTAATGATTGCTGCTTTCCTACACATGTATAGCTTTAGCTCACTGCCGCTCTCTCTTCTCTCTCATTTTCTTCTTGCTCTCTTCTCTGCGCCTTTTGTTTACTGGGTTACGTGGGTCATAGATTTCAAATGTATCTTCATCTTGCACATTTGCATCTTTTACTTTTCTGGTTTGATCATCAAAATGAAGAACGTGGGACATCCTAAATGAAAAACAGAAGAATTTGAAAAATTTGCTAAACACTGCTGGGGGCAAAAAAAAAAAAAAAAAAAACACAGAAAGCTTTGGGAATGTTAGCAGTAGTTTAGGGCAACTGCCACCAACAAAGGTTTATGAGAAAGAAGACCACACCTTAAGTGAAGTGAAGTAACATGAGGTATTCATTGAAACATATACCAACATTTTGTAAAGTTTATTTATTAACCATCACTTTTAAATGTATACTGGATGTACAGGTGAGACGTTATCAAGAAAGTTACCTTTCTCATAATTGGAACAGAAGAAAAAAAACAATAATTATTATCATGTACTTTGTTAAGTTTTGATTTTTATTTGCTTATCTAAGTGCGGATCCATAAGAAATCTGCAAAAACTGATACACATTTATAAAGTAACTAATCAAATTATTTATCTTTCAAAATACAAGGTTTTAAGATGCATTGATCAACTTTTATTTATGAAGCTGAGCCAATGATATAGTGACAAATACTTCACTTTGCAAGTAGTCTGTGTAACCTGTTGAAAAGTCGTATTTCAAGTTCAGTGATACTGTAAATGTACAGTAAAGTTTCACATTTTTAGCAATTGTTCAGATCCTGATTTTTTTTTTTTATTTTATCTGTTTAAAAAATGTAACTTAAGTACAATGAGTTTTAACAGTTGCAAGTACATTCTAGACAAGGCTACAGTAAATGAAGAAAGAAGCCTTCTCTAAATTGTTACTGCAGCCAGTAATCATGAAATCCATCTCTCTCATTTGAAAGGGAAGTCAAGGAAACAGCTGGAGAAAAGCCTGACAATCACCGCTGACAACTTAAAAATATTATGTGTCTAACTTTGCAAGACAGGTATTGTTACAAATGGTCCTTCTGAAGTAATGTAATGACACCTACTGGAAGAGTATACTACTGCACCAAGGGCCAAGAATAGCAATGTTATTTTTTCACATAATATTCAATAGGGAATTGGTTTTTGTACTATATTGAAATTATTTACCTACGAAGCTTTACAAAAATATGTAATTAAGTGGATACATTTGCAAGATGTTTGAGAAATGCATTTGAAATTATGTATGAAAAAATGGAAATTTAATAACCAATGAGGCTTGAAAAATTGTTCAACCCGGAAAAAGACAGAAAAAATAAATTTCTAGGTAAAAAATTGTTTCCTCATAAATGCATGTGTGTATTTGACAAAATATTTAAACACTTTCAAATGTATATTAAATCTTTAAAGATGCATATACATTTTAGCATTAAGTTTTAGTTCAAAAATAAAAAATAAATACTGCAGTGACTAAAATATGTCAGAAATTAGAAAAAGGATAATTTATGTTAAAATAATCTGATTTTTTTTTTTCAGCATGCAAGAATTTTGGTTCAGTTTATTACAGAAAAAAACATCTCTCCTTCTCAAAGCTGCCCCATTCACATACTGATTTCCCAGGAAAAATAAAAAGCAAGTGACTTTAATCAAATGGACAATGGACAGCTTGACTCTTACAAAGCAGAAGGCACATCACATCCATACACACAGCCTAAACAGAGCTCATCCCTGTACTTTACGCAGATGCAAGGAGGAATTTTTTTTTTTTTTTTAAAAAAGACCAATATTAGCAGAAGGGTGTAAAGAAGTCAAGGGATAAAAAAAGACATCAGAGAAAGACAGACTTTCAAAAACAAAATAAACAGAACAATGTACAAAATATTTATATAATTAATATAATATCAAAGTCATAGATAAAATGTAAGGGAAGAATACAAAGAACAGTTTTCATATAACCATAACACCGAAAATCACGCAGTTAACTCCATTCATGCAGCCAAGACTCATGAAGATAGTATGATGAAATACAAGCAGTTTCAAATAAGGCAAAGAAAATTTGTCTGGGGTTTAAGAGAAAAATCTATCTGAAAAATCTATCAGCAGCTGCCTTCTTCAATCTGCTTAAGAACTATAAAGTGACTGAAAAATCTCTTTCATAGAAAATGCGATACAACATAAAAGCAAAAAGCTAAAGTGGAGTAGATGGATAATAAGGAGGTGCTGACCACTCAAAGTCTGGACTTATGGTAAAGTTTGAAGCTGTTACTATCTAAGACCACCTGACCAGAAAATGAATGAAAATGTAAACATGATGATGACAAAACATAATGAACTGTAATATCTAAAATATAAATATTATGGAAGCTTGACATTTGTGCTTCCATCCTTAATTGATATTATAGTCGTACACAAAGGCACCAAACCGCATTTCACATATACTGAAAACAAATAAGTTTATACAAGCAGAAGATATAATAGTAGACCTGATGGCTACAAGTAATAAATACCAGAGAGAGCAGAAACAATATTTGGCAAGTGTCAGGTAGTAAGAAACAAAAACAACTTTTTGATTATTGCTGTGTATCCCTAAATTAGAATGCAAACGCCATACAATATTTGGTCAGAGCTGTAACCTAATTGCAATCTTATCACTCAGCACTAGTCAGCTGGCAATTAGCAATTTTTACAGTAAAGATCATCACTGACACATTGTGAGTTGAAAATAAAAAATATGTTTTCGAAAGTAGAGCAGGTTTAGCTCTTGACATCTGTTCAGGCTGTCACTTCTCCTCTAATTAAAAGAAAAAAACGTTTCATGTGACCGACACAGCAATTGTTTTTCATTAACTAAAGCCATTTACTGCTGGTATGATGGAGCACTGCATATCCAACCATTCATCTGTTTTTGAACTTTCTCATCTGTTAAAAAGCCCAATAGTCTATGGTAAATCCAATTATGGCACAGCATGGAGGGCATCTTGAAGTTACTATTATAACAATTATAATATTTTAGAAGTATTGCTGAGGGTTGCAACAAATGTAACTTATACATTAACTCACTAATCTAATACTCACATCTTTGAAATGTGAGAGGAAATCAGATGACCCTGAGAAATTCCATGCAAATAAGGGGGAGAAGGTTGAATCTACCCATAGAGAGTGACCAGGCTACAATAAGAATCCATAACTTAGGAGATGTAAGGCAGCAGCATTGACTGCTGTGCCACTTTGCTGTCCTAAATATACTGAATAATACTTAAAACAATATCCGAAAAGCACACATATTAACAATTTAAATTGTACATAAAGTTAGAAGTCATTTGAGGAATGATATACTGTATAAGCTAAAAAAATACCAAGAAAACTACTGTAAAACAAATAGTGTTTCAGTTACAAAATATAATTTATAGCTATTTCCTCATACAATTGTTAAAAAATGATAGATTTAAATTTTAGAAGAGAATCTGGTTTTTAACACTATATTTTTTGAGCTTTCATATATTTCACGGGCGGCACGGTGGCGCAGTGGGTAGTGCTGCTGCCTCGCAGTTGGAAGACCTGGGGACCTGGGTTCGCTTCCCGGGTCCTTCCTGCGTGGAGTTTGCATGTTCTCCCCGTGTCTGCGTGGGTTTCCTCCGGGCTCTCCGGTTTCCTCCCACAGTCCAAAGACATGCAGGTTAGGTGGATTGGCGAATCTAAATTGGCCCTAGTGTGTGCTTGGTGTGTGGGTGTGTTTGTGTGTGTCCTGCGGTGGGTTGGCACCCTGCCCGGGATTGGTTCCTGCCTTGTACCCTGTGTTGGCTGGGATTGGCTCCAGCAGACCCCCGTGACCCTGTGTTCGGATTCAGCGGGTTGGAAAATGGATGGATGGATGGATATATTTCACAAATGCATTTATTTATAATTGTGTTGCTGACAGAAAACTATAAATGATCAAAATACACTGATAATTTTATAAAATTATGGAAACTTTATTTCTGCAAGTTAATTTATTAATATAGCTACAAATGACTACAAAACTGTAGTGATTCTCAGGAGTACAACCAATGCCTCCACTGTATAATAGCAATTCTGTCCATTTATTCAAATAGAGGAATAGCTAAAACAATACCAGATTGATAGTGTGTAATATGGACAGATTAATAGACGTTCTAATTGACAAATTTTAGAATTTGTCCCCTATGTCCTCTAGGATTAGTCACAACCAGTAGAATTGTAAGAGTAAAAATATTAAATGCAAAAACATGCAGCTGAAGCATACAGTGCATCCGGAAAGTATTAACAGAGCATCACTTTTTCCACATTTTGTTATGTTACAGCCTTATTCCAAAATGGATTAAATTCATTTTTTTTCCTCAGAATTCTACACACAACACCCCGTAATGACAATGTGAAAAAAGTTTACTTGAGATTTTTGCAAATTTATTAAAAATAAAAAAATTGAGAAAGCACATGTGCATATGTATTCACAGCCTTTGCCATGAAGCTCAAAATTGAGCTCAGATGCATCCTGTTTCCCCTGATCATCCTTGAGATGTTTCTGCAGCTTAACTGGAGTCCACCTGTGGTAAATTCAGTTGATTGGACATGATTTGGAAAGGCACACACCTGTCTATCTAAGGTCCCACAGTTGACAGTTCATGTCAGAGCACAAACCAAACATGAAGTCAAAGCAATTGCCTGTAGACCTCCGAGACAGGATTGTCTCGAGGCAAAAATTTGGGGAAGGTTACAGAAAAATTTCTGCTGCTTTGAAGGTCCCAATGAGCACAGTGGCCTCCATCATCCGTAAGTGTAAGAAGTTTGAAACCACCAGGACTCTTCCTAGAGCTGGCTGGCCATCTAAACTGAGCGATCGGGGGAGAAGGACCTTAGTCAGGGAGGTGACCAAGAACCCGATGGTCACTATGTCAGAGCTCCAGAGGTCCTCTGTGGACAGAGGAGAACCTTCCAGAAGGACAACCATCTCTGCAGCAATTCACCAATCAGGCCTGTATGGTAGAGTGGCCAGACAGAAGCCACTTCTTAGTAAAAAGCACATGGCAGCCCGCCTGGAGTTTGCCCAAATGCACCTGAAGGATTCTCAGACCATGAGAAAGAAAATTCTCTGGTCTGATGAGACAAAGATTGAACTCTTTGGTGTGAATGCCAGGCGTCACATTTGGGGAAAACCTGGCACCATCCCTACAGTGAAGCATGGTGGTGGCAGCATCATGCTGTGGGGATGTTTTTCAGCGGCAGGAACTGGGAGACTAGTCAGGATAAAGGGAAAGATGACTGCAGCAATGTACAGAGACATCCTGGATGAAAACCTGCTCCAGAGCGCTCTTGACCTCAGACTGGGGTGATGGTTCATCTTTCAGGAGGACAACGACCCTAAGCACACAGCCACTATATCAAAGGAGTGGCTTCAGGACAACTCTGTGAATGTCCTTGAGTGGCCCAGCCAGAGCCCAGACTTGAATCCGATTGAACATCTCTGTAGAGATCTTAAAATGGCTGTGCACCGACGCTTCCCATCCAACCTGATGGAGCTTGAGAGGTGCTGCAAAGAGGAATGGGCGAAACTGGCCAAGGATAGGTATGCCAAGCTTGTGGCATCATATTCAAAAAGACTTGAGGCTGTAATAGCTGCCAAAGGTGCATTGACAAGGTACTGAGCAAAGGCTGTGAATACTTATGTACATGTGATTTCTCAGTTTTTTTATTTTTAATAAATTTGCAAAAACCTCAAGTAAACTTTTTTCACGTTGTCATTATGGGGTGTTGTGTGTAGAATTCTGAGGAAAAAAATGAATTTAATCCATTTTGGAATAAGGCTGTAACATAACAAAATGTGGAAAAAGTGATGCGCTGTGAATACTTTCCGGATGCACTGTACATAATTTTGTAGTCAAAAGGTCTTAAAATGTCCATATTGGCCTTATTGTAACACCAAAAAAGTAGATGATAATCAGAGATCCTGTGAAAAGCCACTTTGGCCAAATTATAGTCTTCCTGAGCCTCAATTTACTTTAATCTGTTCATAAAGGTTACAAATCACAGGGTAGATACTAAACAAATAAATAAGGCATATAACCATGATAAAATGAGGAAAAACAATTTGCAGAAGTCAACTTGGAAAACAGGTAGTAAGTAGCAAACATCCAAAAGATAGTGTGAATTTCCAAAAAAAGATCAGAGGGGTTGATAGTTTTACCATGATGGAAGTATGCTTTAATAGTAAGGAAAAAATGGTCCATGACCGTCACCATGTGTCTTCATTTACCCTTCATATCATCGAACCTTCCTACTTAAATAGCCAACTTAATATTCTTTGAGCCATATAAGATCAGCCAAACAATACCAAATTAAAAAGAAAAAAATGACAAATGCACCATCACTGTACAGTAAGGAAGCATAACAACATTATGTTGTTACTCTCTTAAAACTCTCGTAAACCAATTTACTGTTGCAGGGAGGTGGCGCATATCCTCACAATGGTGGGCACAAGAAAGGAACCAGGCACTAGTCCTGGACAGGCTGCTAGTTCATTGTAGGGTCAACTTAAGCATACAAAGGGTAACTTCATACATACCAGCTCACTTACCCTGCATGTCTTGGGGCAAACAAGAGAAAAACTGAAATACACAGACATAGGCAGAAGATGCAAATATGACAAAGGCAATATGCAGGTGAAAATCTGATTCCAGAGGACTGGGCCTACAGGAACAAAACATATAACTTCACCACTTTGCCCTGCTCAGATATCATAAAGAACCAGCAAATAAAATGAAATAAACATATAATATAGCTCCAGGTACACAATTATACATATCAGTTTGCTTTCAGATTTAGATTTTGCCATTTGGTACCTAACCATGTTATAGTCAATCCTAGACTACAGGCAGATTTTGAAAAAAGCCTGTTAATTATGAAAAACTAATCTTTTAAAAAAAAAACTTTGGTGGCTGGACAGCTGGGAAGTTTGCTAGATAGCTTGTAAATGGTTTGTGCTTACAGGTTGTCTGCTATAGTTAATTATAAACCTATACACATTACACCATTATCTCTTATTGATTTATTTTTGTTACATGTTACTGTAGGTGAAACATTACAACTTACTTTTATGTCCGTGTTCTTATTCAAATAGAATGATGCAGAAAACCTGTATGAAGGATCCTAACAGGAAGCATTATCAGTAAAGACAAATCAAGCACTTAAGGTAACATCTCTAATGTTGTGGCAAAAAGCTAAATGCATTACTGTTGTTTTGTACCTGAAAAATAAAGCTGGAGGGATTTCAGTAAATACAACACCTTTGTCTAAGTCCTTTAACTCCCATGCTTTAATACATTCCAAAAGCTCTTCTGGGTTGTTTGTCATTGGAATGCCATTTCTAGTACCAGGTGTTATTTGTAAAATAAACCTCTTTGTTCTCAAAGGAATAAAGTCTCTCCTGGGAAACAAACCAACTGTCATTTTAAAAAGCAGATTAGAGGAGTGGTTGATGAACAGTCTGGGGGAGTTTATGCTGCTGTGGTAAAGTCACACTCATTACTTTTTGAGATTACAATATATGACTAGTGCATACACACCTCTAGAAGTATGTAGCACTTCTATTAATATTATTAAGAGTTTAAAGGCAACTTATTGGTATTGTTTTTCTATGCTGTGGTATTCTCAGCATAAAAAGAAAAAGACCATCTCTAACTGACAAACCTGAAACACTTAGAAAGCTGTCTACAATAATGAATAATACTGAAAGACCATACCCTAAAGAAACAGAAGGAGACAAAGCTAAACAGAAAAAAATCACTCTTGGAATAATGAGTAAAAAGGAGAAAAGCCTAAAAATAAAACCTGAATTGTATAAGAAAGCAGAAACTGGGATGGAGTCAAAGATGCTTTTTCTAAACACAATCCAGGGTTTTTTTTATTTAGATTTAATTGCTCCCAGTCTAAAATTAACCATGATGGACTTTACTTTAAACAACAGGCAAATAATGGTGGTTCATTGGTGTGCCCTGGTGCCTTACTGCTATAGGACACTAGGTTTATTTCCTAGGTGGTTACTGTCTGTGTATAGTTTGCATGTTCTTCCTGTATTGCTTAAGTTTTGTCCTGGAAACACAGCTTTCTCACCAGATCCAAAAAATGTGCAAGTTAGGTTAGCTGACTTCCCTTTAAGAATAATTGGTTAAGTGGGCTAAGACAATGAATGGATCCATGCCTGCAGCAAGGCACAAAAAGCTTTACCTCACAATGTTATGCTCATTGATATTCAAATTATTTTTTCATCTACCGGCTTAGAGTATAATAATGATGCAAAATACAACTGCATTCTTTTCACAATGAAAACTGTATCACAATGGAAATAAGTAAATGCATTTGACTATTTTAACAGCTATCTAGAATTAAAGAATAAACTAGTTCTCCCTCAATACAATTATACTGTTTTTCTTATGAGTCAGAGTAAAATGCAGAAGGTCTACATGACCAAATCTGGTACAGAAAGAGATAAAAGAACAGATATGGGAATGACGCATATCTGCTGTTATCTGTGGTTCATGCTACAACCTCCACATGAACTCTTCGGAAGTATATTACACCATACCTTTGTCATAAACACTCTTTTCTCCTGACACACTTAAGTCATAGTACATTAAAATAATATACAATCGAACTACACTACTATGTGCAAAACATTACTTAATTCAACTAAAAACTGTACAAATCAAACATATATTTCCATTTAGGTTATCTAAAATGTACCGAGGTCAAGACTATAATTGTGACTGATGTCATTAGGCACAACTGCCTCACTAGGCCACATGTTTTGAAATTGTGCCACACTCAGACCGTATACTGTTTAAAACAGTACTGTGCAGTAAAGAGCGCTACTGTTATATCTTACACTATTTCACTCTTGTTCCCTTATGTCATTCAAATGGAAAAATTCAAATCCTCCCACTGTAAATAAAGTGGAGGAAAGGATGTCCTATTATATTTAAAATTATGAAAATTAAAATTTTTCTGTCAAAGCAACTGTCCAAAAGCAAACACATTATTAATGTTTTCTCCCAGTCATCATACTTATACTGTACTAACACTGACAGCAATGTAAGCAGCTTGGTAGACAAAAACTAGGCTAAAAGTTGTGAGTAACATGGTAGACACAGAAAAACTTGTTAATAGTTGTCAAGTACTACTGCATTACCTTGGAAATATCAATCTTAAACTAAAAAGAGAGCACCATAAAGCTGAGTGTAAATGGAAAACTGTTAACAATGATTTATGAAAGGTAAGAAAGTGTAGCTGCGTCTTTTCCAGGTTCCTAGAACTGAAGAGCAACTGAACTGGCAAGGTAGGATACAGCATGGGTCAAACGCATAAAAAAACAAATACCTCAATCTAATAAAGTTCCTTCTGGTTTAGTGAATATTTAAAAAGGAAGAAATCACAAAAAATCAGGAAAAAATTATTACACACACACAGAAAAATAAAGGCAAAAAGGAACAAAAAAGCATTTTTTCTCTGTTTCATTACAATCTTAGGTTTCTTGTGTTAAACTTAATTTACTTTGTATACTTTAAGTCTGTGTTATTTCTTAATGGAAAATGCAATGTATGGTTTGAAACTGTTTGCCCAGGAAAGCAACAGCTGCAAATTCTGAATGCAAAAAACTCGGAGGTAGACTTGTTGCACTGGAAGATGGATGCAGAAGGAATAATATTAGAATCGAATGTCTCCCAGAGAATTGTGAAAGTCCAAACCCAGTGAAATTCGTAGCTGAGCTATTCTCCAAAATAACTGGAGAGGACTGTAAATCTGACACTGAAATAGCAGCAGCTTACCTTATATGCGGATCAAATACCTCTAAACCTAGGAGTCTTATTGTGCGCTTCGAGAAATTACAAATTACAATTTAAATTACATGTAATGTCACTTCTCAGACAGAAACATGAGATTATATTTGAAAATAACCACATTCGCATTTTCACGGATTTCTCACCCTCAACAGCTGCTAAACGTGCAGCTTTTTACAACATTAAACAGTGCTTACGGAAAGCCGAGATCAGATGCAGCCTATTGTACTCTGCCAAACTGAAAATGGATATTCAAGGCAAGAATTACATCTTTACCACTATGGAGGAAGCAGAAAAAGAGTTAAGAAAGCTGATCCCGACACTTTTTTGAAATACGATCGTGAGTCGCATCCCATGGCATGGCAAAGAAGATCTTGCCGGTTGTTTGATCCGCTTGCAATGATACTGGTACTGTAATTATACATCTTTTCCCCTTCTCGGACACATTTTGTTTATGCTTTAGTTACAATTATATGCATATTATATGTGTATAGGTATGTACAGTGCATCCGGAAAGTATTCATAGCGCATCACTTTTTCCACATTTTGTTATGTTACAGCCTTATTCCAAAATGGATTAAATTCATTTTTTTCCTCAGAATTCTACACACAACACCCCATAATGACAACGTGAAAAAAGTTTACTTGAGATTTTTATAAATTTATTAAAAATAAAAAAGTTGAGAAAGCACATGTACTTAAGTATTCACAGCCTTTGCCATGAAGCTCAAAATTGAGCTCAGGTGCATCCTGTTTCCCCTGATCATCTTTGAGATGTTTCTGCAGCTTAATTGGAGTCCACCTGTGGGAAATTCAGTTGATTGGACATGATTTGGAAAGGCACACACCTGTCTATATAAGGTCCCACAGTTGACAGTTCATGTCAGAGCACAAACCAAGCATGAAATCAAAGGAATTGTCTGTAGACCTCCGAGACAGGATTGTCTCGAGGCACAAATCTGGGGAAGGTTACAGAAAAATTCCTGCTACTTTGAAGGTCCCAATGAGCACAGTGGCCTCCATCATCCATAAGTGGAGGAAGTTCGAAACCACCAGGACTCTTCCTAGAGCTGGCCGGCCATCTAAACTGAGCGATCGGGGGAGAAGGGCCTTAGTCAGGGAGGTGACCAAGAACCCGATGGTCACACTGTCAGAGCTCCAGAGGTCCTCTGTGGAGAGAGGAGAACCTTCCAGAAAGACAACCATCTCTGCAGCAATCCACAAATCAGGCCTGTATGGTAGAGTGGCCAGACGGAAGCCACTCCTTCGTAAAAGGCACATGGCAGCCCGCCTGGAGTTTGCCAAAAGGCACCTGAAGGACTCTCAGACCATGAGAAAGAAAATTCTCTGGTCTGATGAGACAAAGATTGAACTCTTTGGTGTGAATGCCAGGCGTCACGTTTGGAGGAAACCAGGCACCGCTCATCACCAGGCCAATACCATCCCTACAATGAAGCATGGTGGTGGCAGCATCATGCTGTGGGGATGTTTTTCAGTGGCAGGGACTGGGAGACTAATCAGGATAAAGGGAAAGATGACTGCAGCAATGTGCAGAGACATCCTGGATGAAAACCTGCTCCAGAGCGCTCTTGACCTCAGACTGGGGCGACGGTTCATCTTTTAGCAGGACAACGACCCTAAGCACACAGCCAAGATATCAAAGAAGTTGCTTCAGGACAACTCTGTGAATGTCCTTGAGTGGCCCAGCCAGAGCCCAGACTTGAATCCGATTGAACATCTCTGGAGAGATCTTAAAATGGCTGTGCACCGATGCTTCCCATCCAACCTGATGGAGCTTGAGAGGTGCTGCAAAGAGAAATGGGCGAAACTGGCCAAGGATAGGTGTGCCAAGCTTGTAACATCATATTCAAAAAGACTTGAGGCTGTAATTGCTGCCAAAGGTGCATCGACAAAGTATTGAGCAAAGGCTGTGAATACTTATGTATATGTGATTTCTGTTTTTTTATTTTTAATAAATTTGCAAAAACATCAAGTAAATCTTTTTCACGTTGTCATTATGGGGTGTTGTGTGTAGAATTCTGAGGAAGAAAATGAATTTAATCCATTTTGGAATAAGGCTGTAACATAACAAAATGTGGAAAAAGTGATGTGCTGTGAATACTTTCCGAATGCACTGTATATATCGAAGAAATTGATAATTTTTTTTTCTTTTTGTTACTCTTCTAAAGGAGACTGTTTAACATCATACATACCTTTGGTTTATTGTTATTATCATATTAGGGTTTACTATGCTTTTCCAGGGCCACTTTTTAATGCCATTCCTTGGGCTTACTATTTTACTATCTCAAGATTGCTGAAGATTAGATTTTATGAATTAGATAGAATTAATATTTTATAGAATTGGACTATATTGGCAATAGATATCTCAATTTTATTTCTCATACGCCGCTGCTGGAAGGCTTGTTTTGTTTTGGATATGCTACGTCTCTAGGTATGTCAAAGGACTGGGACTTTGGGAAGTGGGGTCCAGCTTCACATGGGGAGGCAAAACGGGGGGGGGGGGGGGGGGATTGGGGCTGGGGGTACTAGAAGGAGAGAGAATGACAGCAAGCTTTCTCTAATCTATCTTTTTAATTCTTACAATTATAAATGTCAATGTAACAAGAGCCTTCAGGGCAATAACTCCTGGGAAAATTGGAAATTAAGGTCAAAGCTGTCTTATTTTCAGTTAAGACTAAAAAATGACAACAAAAGCTCAGAAGCAATGTCTCAAAGACTGGACAGTTAACTTTATAAAATGGAATGTTAAAGGCCTGAATCACTAATTAAAAGAGAAAAAAGCATTCTCTCACCTAACAGGTTCAAATGCTAAAATACTATTTTTACAGGAGACCCACTTATTAAGCAAGGATCAGTTTCAGCTACACAAAAACTGGACTGGTCAAATATTACATTCCAGCTTTACAGAAACAACTAGAGGTGTGGGAATTCTTATACACAGAACAGTCTCATTTGTAGTATCAGATGTAGTACCTGATCCTGAGGGGAGATATGTCATTGTCAAAGGTAATTTATTTAACTGTAAAGTGATTTTGATAAATATTTATGCACCCAATGTCGATGATAGGGAATTCATGCAAAATGTATTTGCATCCATTCCCAATGTGAACACTCATAAAATTATAATGGCTGGGGACTTTAATTGTGTTTTAAATCCAGACCTAGATAGGTCTCTTGCCACAGGGGCAATGACATCTAACACTGCAAAGACAATTACACAGTTTGTAACTGACCACAGCTTATCAGACCCCTGGAGATTTCTAAACCCAAACTCAAGAGCATATTCCTTCTACTCACCAGTGCATCATTGTTACTCAAGAATTGATTATTTCTTTGTAGATAACAACTTCTTGCCTACGATTAAATCTGGTAAGTACGATGCTATTGTTATTTCTGACCATGCCCCCTTGATTTTGGAGCTAAAATCACTATGCCCCACATACTCATCTTGCAGATGGTGTTTTAATCCACTTTTATTAGCAGATGAGAACTGTATAGAATTTATATCCAAGCAAATTAATTTTTTCAGAGACAAACACACCCTCAGAGGTTTCAGCAGGAACACTCTGGGAAACCCTGAAGGCCTTCTTAAGAGGACAGATTATATCATATCTTCCCACAAAAATAAATTGGAAACCAAGAAGGTATTCTAGTATTCTAGAAATTACTAGAATAGATCAAGAACATGCCAGGTGTCCAAGTGAGACAATTTATAGTAAAAGGCAGGCTCTGCATTCAGTGCTCAACCTCTTAACAACTAAAGAAACTGAACAACTCATACTTAAATCAAGACACGATTATTATGAACATAGAGATAAAGCTAATAAGATCTTAGCTCAACAAATCCAGAAGCAAGAATTTCGCAATGCAATCCCAGCAATCACCAGCACAAACTGAGACAAAATCATTGACCATAAAAATATAATGCACACATTTAGAGACTACTATAAATCTTTATATTCTACTGGGATTAAAGAAGACAAGACACAATCCAAGGCATTTCTGGACACATTACAGATACCACAAATAGATACTCTTGGGGACAGAGGAATTGGATAAACCCCTGGCACTAACAGAATTACTAGATGCTATAAACTTACTGCAGAGTGGGAAAGCAGCAGGCCCTGATGGCTACCCTGCCGAATTTTATAAGAAATTCTCAACTCAGCTAGCTCCCCTTCTATTAACAACATTTACAGAAGCTAGAGAAGCACTAATTACTGTCTTTCCTAAACAAACTAAGGACTTATTAAAATGTGAATTGTACGAACCAATCTCACTTCTGAATAATGATGTTAAGATACTCTCCAAAGTCCTAGCTAGAAGGATGGAGAAAGTGCTGCATTCTGTAATATCACAACACCAAACTGGATTTATTAAAGGCAGACACTTGGGTTTCCAATCTTCAACGCCTGTTTAATGTAATATATTCACCCACAAAGTCAAACACCTTGGAGATATTATTATCATTGGATGCAGAAAAAGCATTTGACATGGTCGAATGGAACTACCCTTCCACTACATTGGAGAAATTTGGGTTTGGCCCAAACATTTGTGCATGGATCAAATTACTGTATACCAATCCAGAAGCTTCAGTTTGTATTAACAACATCAATTCAGACTACTTTAAACTACAGCGTGGTACCAGACAAGGATGACCCTTGTCACCACTGCTTTTTGCAATCGCCATTGAGCCACTTACAATTCACTGTCGAAATGCTATTGAGATAAAGGGGATTATCAGAGAAGGACTGGAACAGAAAGTTTCTCTATATGCAGATGATATGGTACAGTATGCATCAGACCCACAAAATACTGTGCCTGCAGTCCTAACAGCACTTAAAGAATTTCAAAAGATTTCTGATCTCAGAATCAATCTGAATAAAAGTGTGCTCTTCCCAGTGAATTCTCAAGCATACAATATTACATTGGACACCTCCCCTTTTATCATTGCAGATCAGTTTAAATACCTAGGGGTAAACATCACAAGTAAATATAAAGCTCTTTATCAATAAAATTTTGCCGTCTGTATGGAAAAAATTAAGCAATCCTTCATCTCACTTTAGCTGGAAGAATTAACATTAAGATGAATATCCTTCCTAAGCTTTTCTTTTTATTTCAAAACTTTCCAAAATACTGCGGTGGGTTGGCACCCTGCCCAGGATTGGTTCCCTGCCTTGTGCCCTGTGTTGGCTGGGATTGGCTCCAGCAGACCCCCGTGACCCTGTGTTCGGATTCAGCGGGTTAGAAAATGGATGGATGGATGAACTTTCCAAAATACATCAATAGATCATTTTTTAAGATATTTGACTCAACCATAACCTCATTTATTTGGAATTCAAAACATCTACGTATCCAAAGGGCAACCCTACAAAGACCCAAGATGGAAGGCGGCATGGCTCTACCTAACTTTCAATTTTATTATTGGGCAGCAAACATACAAACTGTAAAAACGTGGACATGGACAGAAATACACGAACATACAAAGGCTTGGTCCGCAATAGAAATAAAATCCTGCAGTACTTCTTTATATTCCTTGCTTTGTACCCCAATATATACAAGTTATCGCCAATATACTAATAACCTAATTGTGCTTCACTCAATCAGAATATGGAACCAATGCAGGAAGTATTTTAAGATAGAGAAGCTTTTAATCTGTCGCACCTCTCCACAAGATCCACCTTTTTCCACCCTCTCAAACATACAGGGGTATGCAGTTTTTAATGCCTGGAAAACATCTGGGATTAAATCACTTTGAGATCTGTACATAGACAACGTTTTTGCATCCTACAAACAATTAAACTCCAAATGTAACTTTCCAGCAACACATTTCTGTCACCATTTTCAAATTCGAAACTTTGTTAAACAGAACCTGCCCAATTTTCCTCACCTCCCACCTACCTCTATGCCAGAAAAAATATTGCTCAGTCTCGAGGATTCAGACTGCACTTCTGTAATATATAAAACTATTTTACAGTCTCACCCTTTCAAAGATCCAAGAGAACAGTGGGAAAAGGATCTCTTACTCAATATTTCAGAAAAGGAGTAGAAAGTACCAATGCACAGAATTCACTTGAGCTCCAAAGCATAGAATTATTCAACTTAAAATTATATATTGAGCGCATCTCTCTCGTTTAAAATTGTCCAAAATGTTTCCAGGGCAAGATCCAACCTGCAAACGCTGCAATCAAGCTCCGGCCTCACAGGGTCACATGTTTTGGGCCTGCACCCTTCTATCCCCAGGGCTTTAAGCAGCCACCTATGTTGCTTATTATGTTGAACTGGTGCTGTCTTCCTCATTGTTCTGTTTCAACAGTTCTCAGACTGCTCAATCATTCCATGACATAGTAAAGTGCTCAAAACAGTCAGGTATATTTTCAGAATGTTTGAAAACTGCATTAGTCAAATGTCTGCTTAAGAAAAATAACATTGACTTTTCAGATTTTGATAATTTTATACCTACCTCTAATCTAGCTTTTTAAAGCAAAATCTTATGAAAAGTGTTTTTTCCCAACAGTTACAGTATATGATTACTTATAAAATGCATATCAATACACACTGCTAGGTGCTGTGCAAGCAACAGCCTTTTACAGTATCTTTGTATTCTCACTTTTTCTTTTGGTTCCTGAACTTGCTTTACTATTTAGTAGTTTTTATTAAGATTAGATTTGATTTGGCTTCTAGCTTTTCACTGAAAATTAACCACTAAAAATCAGATAAATGGATTTTACAATTGACCGACCATTTGCAATACATGCAAACCCAGGCACCAGTTCATCTCGACTGCACTTCAAACAGAAGATGAACTTGGAAGGAGTGACAAAGAGGACCCAAAGGGTACCTTATGCCTGCCACACCTGGAAACATAAGAGACACTGAGAAAACAAAGACGGGGTGTATTAAATATTCCTGTAATCAATTACTTGTGCTCTAATCGTGAGCGCTAATCACAGTAACACAAAATTTGTTTGTCCAAAGACAGAGAGGGCAACATGTTGGTGTGAGAGTAAAAGCAAGACAAAAAGGATTTAGAACTGGTCTGCCACCCAAAGGGAACATCACGCTGAAGTGCATCCCGAAGCGTGATTGCCAAGTCTGTGGAAGACTGTTTGTCCGTTGACAGGGCAGGGCAACTGCACGCTCACAACGCTGCAGTAAGGCGCCACAGAAGCCAGCTGTTGCCCCAGCAACAGATAAACAGTCTTCCATAGACGTGGTGATCGCACTTTGGAACGCTCTTCGGTGTATTGTCCAGTTGGAGGACGTCCCAAGAGAGTTAAGAAACCTCACATTTTCTTGAATGAGTGCCGCATTAACAGGAATGTTTCTTGAACGAGCATCACTGAACCACATAAAAACGGCTTTTCGGCATCTTCAAATGCAGCAGTTCGCATACATTTGCAACCCGAGATTTTTCTTCTTCATGTCATGCCGTCTACTATTTAGCCCATAACCTGATGGACTCGGACTCCCAGAAGGGGAAGGGGGAGGTGAGTGAGGCACCGCCCACCACTTATAAAGAAGTCCGGGACGTGACTGTTCAATCAGCCGCTAAATTGAAACAGGCGGATTGCAGTCGGCAATTAGCTGCATCCCGGAACTCCAACTCCCAGGGGCCTCTGTGAGACCCGATGGCGCATGTGCACCAAGATGGCATGTTCACCGACTCAAGACTGGAAGGCGGGGCTGAGGATTGCCCGAGCCTGTCTCCGGCCGATAAATTAAATGACTTTGATGTGCAGGAGCTAGAAAGGTTGTTCCAACCTGTACAAGCCTTTTTACAGATTATTGGAAATATTAAGAACATAATGAAGGAGCTGGGAACAACGGCTGAGACGCCTTTGAGGCGGGTGGAGGAGTACCTGTGGCAGTTTGGTTGGAAGCTTCATAAAAATGATTAATTCGGTGGTACAGGTGAGTTCACCTGGTACCGTACAGGAAAAGGGGATGCCGAGTGAAGTGGCGGCACGATTTATTAATATCAGCTGTCAAGTAGCCTCGCATCCGACAATTGATAGGGGAATGATGACCAATTGTCCAGTCAAAGGGTTGGATAAGTCAGAACTGTGGTGTGGTGCTGATTTCCATGCTGTCTCGACCCTGACAACATCGGCGACAATCAAATTTAAATTTACAGGGATGCAGACAGTAAAATGTCTGTTTCTCATAGAGAGATCCAGACTGACAAGAAACTCCAGATTAAAAAGGAGATCCATGGCAAAAAGTAGGGATCTCCTGATATTACAGTGTGTGGAGCTGAATGCCCTTGTGCAACAGAGGGATGCTCTCTGTGGGGACGGGGAGACGATCCACCCTCAGCTGGACAAGAGGCGGAGCAGGCGTTTCCAGCCAACTTAAAAACCCGGAGGGCACGAATGTGAGGAGGGAAGCGGCTGTGCTATGAATGTTGCTGGCCGGGTCACTTGTGGAGGAAATGTCCATGGAGGACCAGGGAGGACAATAAAGGCAAACAAAGGCACAGTATCTCCCCACATTTCACCTATTGCTGTTTTTGTAGACAGCCCTTTCTGGAGAAGGACAACCCTTGAGGGGCACAGCTGAGGGAGGGGCAATGTGATGGACGGCCGGCAGCTCAACCTGGCCGGGAGACGCCCCAAGAATGTAAGGACGGGAGAAGGCAGCTACTTTTGGACACTACCTCTCCCAAGATGCTAGACGGCAGCTCCCCTGGTCTGCAGCAGTGCTCTGGATTCCTGCAGGACACTATGGGACATGGAGTTCGGCAACACAGTCCCGCTGGGTAGCATGGGTGCCACCAAAGGACGCTGTGGGAAGATGGTGGGAGAATAAATTCTCACCTAGCCTGGAAGTACCAATGGATTATGATGATGGAAGCCCCGAAAGTACTTCCAGGCTGATTAAAAACCTGACTTCTCTGTCTGACTTGGAAGTGCTGGCAAATCACGTGGGAGGAAGAGCAGAAGCACTTCCAGGTCAAGGACTATAAAAAGGACTGATGAAGACCCATCAAGCGAGCCAGAGTCGGGAAGAGGTGGATAACGCTTGCCAGGAGGTGTTGTGGAGAAAGAATAGGGAGGGAATTGTGTTTATTTGCTGATTTATTGTGGCTGTGGTGCTAAGGGCACTGTTTATAAGAAGATGAAGAATAAAAATACTTCTTGGTATTTTTAGCCTGTGTCCTGTGCGTCTGTCTGTTGGGTTTAAAGTGGCAACAGCGACCTCTAGCATCATACTATATATATCAAAGTAAAAAGTATGTGAACCCCTAGGAATTATGTATATTTATGTCTAATTCCCATATAAAACATTGTTGTATCTTCATGTCAGTCACAATAATGAACAAACACAGTCTCCTATAACTAAAGATACACAGATTTTCAAAGAATTCTTGACCATATTGAATAAATCAAAACAATTTTAATAATCACTTGCCTATGCATACTAAATTATTTCAGTTAGTTTGTTGAAAAGTTTTGTGTAGCAGAAATAACTGAATAAACAGTGAAACACTAATCAGTCAACAGCTCAAAGTAAGTTTTTTTTTTTTTAGTTTGAGTCACATCAAAACTTTGATTGGTTCTGTCAATAAGTCTGTCTTTCAAATTACATGAAGATGAAAAATAGGACATTATTGGTTTTCTGACTATTTATTTAGCCAGTTGCTTAAGCATACCAGTTTACTTGCATGAGTTGTTCAAGGGATGATATCCAGATACAGAAAACAAATGTTTACAAAACCAGTCTTGGGAAGCATTATTAAAAAAAAAAATAGTTAAGTTACTCATTACTTACAAAAAAGTAACTAAATACAGTGGAACCTCGGTTCACGAATGTCTCGGTACACGTACAAATCGGTTTACAACCAAAAAATTCACCAAACTTTTGCCTCGGTTCAAGACCACACACTCGGTATACGAACAAGCCACTTTCTCTTTCGGTTTGTACATGTTCAGTCTCTTCCTGTGCATTTCCTGTGTAGCGAGCAAGAGAGAGAGCGAGAGAGCACGACACACACACACAGGCAGCGCGAGAGAGAGAGATGCACACACACAGGCAGCGCGAGAGAGAGAGAGAGACGCACACACACTGGCAGCGCGAGAGAGAGAGAGTGTCGCACTCACAGGCAGCGCGAGAGAGAGAGCTGGATGCATAAGGTAGGAAGGCAGTTAAAGAATGCACTGGGCTTGATTTTGTTTTCACTTCTGTTTACAGCGATTGGTTTGTAGCGTGCATTGTTGCAATGTTACTTTTCTTGGTGGTTTATTAAATTATGGATTTTTTCAAATGTTTATTTTTTTCCCTGTGCTTAAAACTCATTATAAAAAAGTGTTTTTAGTCAGCGGTTGGTAGCGCTATAGCACGAACTATTGCAGTGTTAGTTTTCTCTATTGTTCAAGGTATTCTCAGTGTTATTCAGTGTTTTTACATTGAGTTTACTATTACGCTGTGCACTCTATGGTTTAATTAACTATATTTGCGCTTAAAAACTTAAACAAAATATATATATTTACATACAGTTTGTACGGTCTGGAATGGATTAATTGTATTTATATACAATCCTATGGGGGAAATTGCTTCGGTTCACGACCAAATTGGTTTACGATTTTTGGAACGAATTATGGTCGTAAACCGAGGTTCCACTGTATGTCAATTTTCCTTTGCATCCTTCCTTTGCTGTTTTTCACTGGGTTATTGCTAGTTACTAACAAGCAGTCTTATGCAAAAAAGTTGCCTTATATTACAGCTTACTAGCGGGCTTCGCTTGCCAACCCTGCCTGCACTATGCGCCAGCAACTTTGCGTCTCTGTCACTCGCGTATGTGGATTTCACTTTCACCAAACAACAAAACTTAATTCTCGCAGATAGGCCTCTTCATTGGGAAAAAACACCACTTTTCCTTGATGGCAACACGAATTAGACAATCTACAACTCTCTGACTTAAACTTTAAAGCCTAACAATATCTACATACTTCTGTCATATCATCTATGTCCATATATTAGATCTCTTTTCACTTTTACCTTTTCATCAATATTGCATTGAATTTTGATTCCGTGTTTGGAATTACATCGTGACAACGCAACGTATATCTGCTGTGAGTGAATATTGTTTCTTTCTCTCTATAAGAAATGTGTCTGACAATAGCATTCACACAAATGAGAAATGATTTAACCATGTGTGTTTATGTGGGCAGGACTTTTCCAAATCTCTTTTCATAAGCACTTGTCTCACGGGGCTTGAAATTTTCTCTTGCGGGATTTCACTTTCACCAAACAACAAATCTTTTAATTCTTGCAAATACGCCTCTTCATTGGGAAGAAACAGTACTTTATTTTCCCTGATGGCAACACGAAGTCTCCGACTTAAAGTTTAAATCCAAACAATATATACGATCTCTTAACAATAATTTCTGTTTGTTTGCGCTAATGTGATCTTTACTATCCTTATTTGAGACATTCAAATTTTCGTACTTCCATTATCTCTAACCTGCTCTGCAGGTGTACTGCGCCAATGTTTTTGAATTCTTTACAACATTCTACTTTGTCATCTACTTTTTGTCTTTTATTTCTGGCCCCGGGTGTGGTTACATCTCTTGACACAAACTCTTGTCTCATGGGATGTGAAAAAATCTCTCTGAGAAAATAACGTCTCGTCTCCTTCCAAGATTTTTTTTTTTATAATAGAGAGATTTTAATATACCTATTAAGTGACAAATCTTCTTTTACTGTATATGGAAGAACACATATGGAGTACCAAAGGTATTAAAGCGAGTACAAAAATAAAACAACATGGTAGTTTGAAAAGAAATGTATATTTTTCATCTGAGTGAAGATATTTTGTTAAAAAATAGTTTATAAAGTATCTAAATAATTTTAGTTTAGATGTCTGATTAAAAAAAAAAACTTAGATCTTTGTTGCTTGGAACATGATGCATGAATTAGAGATACTTGTACTAAATTCATTGTGAGAAAACTGTATCAGTTTTAACAGCACTTACAGAATTTCAAAAGATCTCTGGTCTCAGAATTAATCTGAATAAAAGTGTACTCTTTCCAGTGAATTCTCAAGCATACAATATCATATTGGACACCTTTTCTTTTATTATTGCAGATCAGTTTAAATACCTAGGGGTAAACATCACAAGTAAACACAAAGCTCTTTATCAACAAAATTTCACCATCTGTATGGAAAAAATTAAGCAAGACTTCCATAGATGGTCAACCCTTCATCTCACTCTAGCTGGAATAATTAGCATTGTTAAGATGAATAATTATCCTGCTGCTTTTTTTGTTTCAAAACATTCCAATATACATCAATAAGTAATTTTTTCAGCAATCAGATTCAACAATAACCTCATTTATTTGGAACTCAAAACATCCAAAGAGCGACCCTACAAAGACCTAAGGCAGAAGGTGGCATGGCTCTACCTAACTTTCAGTTTTATTACTAGGCAGCAAACATACAAGCTATAAAAACCTGGACACAAATAGATGAACATACACAGGCCTGGTCCGCAATAGAAGTAAAATCCTGCAGCACTTCTTTATATTCCCTGCTTTGTGCCCCAATAAATGCAAGGTATCAACAATATACTAATAACCCAATTGTGCTTCACACACTCAGAATATGAAACCAATGTAGAAAGCATTTTAAGATGGAGAAGCTTTTATCTGTGGCACCTCTGCAAAAGAACCACCTCCTTCAACCCTCGCAAACATATGCAGTTTTTAATATCTGGAACAAATTTGGGATTAAATTGCTCAGAGATTTTTATATAGACAACATCTTTTCATCCTACGAACAATTACATTCCAAATTTTACTTTCCAGCTACACATTTCTTTCACTATCTTCAAATTAGGAACTTTGTTAAAGAGAACCTGCCCAATTTTCCTTATCTTGCACCCTCGTCCATGCTGGAAAAAATATTGCTCAATTTCAAGGACTAAGACACCATCTCTGCAATATATAAAATTATTTTACAGTCCCTCCCTTTTAAAGATCCAAGAGGACAATGGGAAAAAGATCCTTTAATCAATATATCAGAAAGGGAGTGGAAAGTAGCAATGCAGAGAATTCACTCGAGGTCCATATGCGCAAAGCATGCAATTATTCAACTCAAAATTATATATCGAGCACATCTGTCTTGCCTAAAACTGTCCAAAATGTTTCCAGGGCAAGATCCAAACTGCGAACACTGCAATCAAGTCCCAGCCTCACTGAGTCACATGTTTTGGGCCTGCGCCAAATTAACATCATTTTGGACCAAAATTTTTAAATGCCTCTCAGACAGCCTTGGTGTCACAATCCCTCCTAACCCATTAACAGCTGTGTTTGGTGTTCTTCCAGATGGGTTTAAATTGGAGAAGGACAAACAAACTGTGATTGCATTCACTACACTTTTGGCACGCAAACTTATTTTGCTTAACTGGAACAATCCTAACTCTCCTCTTTTAAGTCAGTGGGTAACCGATGTTTTATACTACTTGAAATTGGAAAAAATCAAATATTCA